>NC_041059.1:19668939-19968939 GCF_900634775.1 Gouania willdenowi
AGAAATAAAAAACCTAAAATAAGCCTTTCTACCCTTCAAAAAAACAAAGACGAGGGTGGTTTAGAAGCCCCTAATTTCATGCATTATTACTTAGCAAACCAAATACTATATTTAACAGAATGGCTAAATCCAAAAGAATACTACAACACCTGGCTAGAAATAGAACAGTTAGACTGCAAACACATTAAACTCTCTGATCTCCCTTTTATCACTGCGACCCTCAAACATCACAACTGCTTTAAAAACCCACTAATTGCCTCCACACTGACTGCATGGTGGAAAGCCCTGGACATCACAAATGGCCAATTAAAAACTAGTATACTCTCTCCAATCTGGCACAACCCCGACTTTAAAAATAAAAAAACACCACTCTATCTGAAGACATGGGAAGAGAGTGGAATCACTCATCTCCAAGACCTTTTTGAAAATGACAAGATCAGGTCATATAACAATCTAACCCAAGCATTCGATATAAATAAAAGTAACTTTCTACAGTACTTACAAGTAACAGAGACAATAAAGAAAACCACTCCACTAGACTTAACTACGTTACAACCTCCAGAACTGGCTATATATATGAAAAAAATCTCAACAAAATCAAAAAAACTCTCAAAAATATACAGAGCGCTTTCGAACACTAACTGTAATTACTTACCAATCGCGAAGTGGGAGGCCGAACTCTCAATCACCCCGAGCACTGATTTCTGGGCAGAAATTTGTTGTAATACTTTTAAGATGACAAAAAACACAAACCTTCAGCTAATTCAATACAAGGTCCTCCACAGATCCCACATTACCCAACAGAAAATGCATAAAATGGGCTTCTCAGCAACAGACATCTGCTCTCAGTGCACCCAGAATACAGCGGATTCCTATTTACATGCCTTATGGCTTTGCTCCCCAGTTCAACACTTTTGGATTCTAATCACTGAAAAACTGTCCTCCATTTTGGACTACATAATTCCTTTATCTCCAAATCTTTGTTTGATTGGAGACCTGACAATGCTTCAACCTCCAGCAAACCAATCACAATCAATCCTTGCGGCACTAGCCATAGCAAAAAAAACAATATTACTAAATTGGAAAGACAAAAAATCCTTAAACATAAACCAATGGCAAAATCTCCTCACAGAATTTATTTCCATGGAAAAGATGTCTGCTCTCAGAAAACAAAAAAAAATAACGTGCTTTGAGGAGCGTTGGACTCCTTTTTTAATTGCATTAAATCTAAATTTTTAAAAGCCTGATGATCTAGCCTGCAAGCGACTGCCAGCACCACTCTTTACTAACGCACTAGCCCAACTGTAGGCCGGGGCCGCCTTGGGCCTCTGGGGTGGTCTTGGTCAGGATGGCTGGGGTGGGTTGCCGGGGTGCCTTGTTGCCTCAGCACGGGTGTGCATTCCTTCTGGGTGTTCACGGGGTCCCGGGGCTGTTTGATTTGGCGCCGTTGCCCCTTGCATGCGCATCTGGTTGGTCTCTGGGGCTGGGGCCCTGCGTGCTCCCCTGCCGCTCCTTCCCCTTGCTCCCTGTCCCCCCGTCTCGTCCTCCCCCCCTCCTCCTCCTTTGCTCTTGCGCCCGCCATCCTGTGGGGTTGGGTTTGGGGGGCTCCCGTTGGCCTGGGGCGCTGGTGGGGGGGCTGTGGCTCCCGCCTGGGGGGCGGGCGGTGCCGTGCCGGGTGGGTTGGCTGGGGGGTGGTCTCGTTGGGGGGCCTGGGGTGGTGGGGTCCTTGGCTCCGGTCCGGGGGGATCCGGGGTGGGGGTAGCTTTGGGGGTGGCTGCTGCCCGGGGTCGGCGATTGCCTCCTGGGTTGCTGGGTGGCGGGGTGTGGCTGTGGGTTGCTCCGTCGGCCCTTGCGGGTCCTTGGCTTGGCTCCCTGGGGCGCACCTTTTCTAGGGATGTCGCTTGCGCGACGGGCTAGGCGGGGCCCCCTCGGGGGCTTTTTGTACGACCGCAATGGCCGGGGTGTGGACGTTATGGCTAGGGGGTGGGGTGAGGGGTGCTATGGGGCCTCCCCGGGGGTCGTATTGGGCGGGTGTGCGGGGGCGCGGCGCGTGGTTCCTGGCCCGGTGGATCCGCGTTGGGATTGGCTGGTCTGCTGGCTGGGTGCACCGGGCGCCGTGGGCGCGATTCCGGGGCGGGGGTGCCCCGGGGGCGGATCCTTGGGCTACGTGTCCGGGGAGGTGCTCTCCGGCCATCTGCCCGGGGACCGGCCGCGGCTCGTGGCGGCGCTGCGCGGCCTTGGGCGGGGCGGGGCTGGTGGCCTTGGGCCCGCTGTTGTTTGGGGTGTGCTGGCGTCGGGGGGGTGTCTCGTGCCGGTGCGTGGGTCGTCGGGGATTGCCTCCGTGGGGGGGGGGGGCTCTATTGGCGCCGTTGGTGTGGGGGGGCGGTTCCGGGCTGGGGGTGCTTCGGTACTCTGGCTTGCCGGTCCGTGGCTGGCGGGGTGGCCCTGCTTGGCGGTGGATGGCGTCCTCTCTCGTCGGGGGGGCCGGGGCCGCCTCCCGGTGGAGAGTGTTGTATCGTGGCGCCGGGTGGGCCTGTGCTGGCCCTGGTGCGGGCATGGGCCTCCCCCCCGCTCGGCCGCTCCCCTTGGTGGCGGGGTGGCGTTGCTCCGGGCCGGCGGGCGGCGGGGGTCGCCCCCTGGGGCGCCGGGGGATGTTGTTGGTGCCTGGCTGTGCCCGGGGGTGGGGGGTGTCGCCGTGCTCCGCGGGGCCGGCGCGGTCTGGGGGGTGCCGTGGGGGGGGGTCTCCGGCTGTGCTGTTCCGGGGCCCGCAGTGCCACTTGCCCGTCTGCGCCATCTACCCTCTCGCGTGGCCCGCCACGCGGACGGGCCCGGCTCACACTGGACAGGCCTCCTACATGTTCACTTCACCCCACTCCCAGCTGGTCTGGCTCACTCACAAAATGCACCACACACCAATACCCAACCCTTGGGGGGCTGGATGGTGGGGCTGGGGGTGGAGGGGGCCGCCACCTGTGTTACTATGTAGTGGCGTGGGGGCGGCCCTCCCACCTCTAGTTGCCCTACTAATCCCTCCAATTTTAATCGCATCTCAACATGTCACCCCCCGGAGGGTGTATCATCTTTTACACCCTCCGGCCTATTACACCACATACACATAAATCCACAGAGGCTCGAGGGGGAGCACCGCTCCCCTCCATCCCCCTTCTTTTAATTACACCCCATACATTCACCAAACACACACATTCACACAGGGGATCGGGAAGTGCCTCTCCATTGGGGAATGGAGAGGCCCCATAACAGGGTGGTGGGTTGGTACACATATTTGGGCCTCTCCGGTGGGGGCCTGGCCCCTCTGTTGGTGGCTGGGCCACTGCATAGAGCAAAAGCACATCAAGATGGTGCGGTCGGGCGTGGCGGTGGGTCTCGGGGGGGCTTTGCCGGGGTCTCTCCTTGCGGGGTCTTTCCGGGCTGTGTCGGCCGGGTGGGGCGCGGGGGTGCCTCTCCCCCTTGGGTGTGGCTTGGTGCTTGCTTTGTCTCCTGGTGGCCTTGGGGGCGGGCCCCGCGGTGTGCGGGCCCGGGGCGGCCTGCCTCGCCGGTTTGGGGGGTGGGTGTGCTGGGGGGGTGCTGGTGTCCTCGCCGGGGTTGGGGCGGGGTTGCTTGGCGCCTCGGGGTGATGCTGTTTACTGGGGGGCGGCGCTAGCTGTTCCGGTGGTGGAGGTTGCTGTCGGCCGCCTGGTGGGTCTATCCTGCCGTTTGCGGACTGGTGGGTGGGTCCGGGGCATCTTTGGCTGGGGGCTGCTGTCCCGCACTTGATGTGTGCCGTTGGGGTGCCTCCGTCCCCGCGGTGGGGATCGCCGGTTGCTCGCGGGCCGGCGGGGGGCGCTGCTCCGTGGCTGGCGCTGTCCGGGGGGCGGCGGGCCCTGGGCTGCTGGCCGTGGGCTGTCCGGGGCTGTGCGGTCCTGCTGGGCCGTGGCCGGGTCCCGGGCGGGGGTGGGGGATGCGTCCCGGGGGGCTTGGCCCGGGGGCTTGCCCTTGGGGGGTCCTGGTCCCGGGGGGTGCTCCTGGGGCCCGGGGTGCTTGGCCTGCTGGCCGGGCCGGTCCTGGCGGGGGTCTTTCGGGGCGGGTGGCGCGTGCCGCGCCCTTGCGTACCTACTGGTGCGGCCCCTGCTTGGGCAGTGCCCCGTGAGGTAGGGTGTCGGGGGCCGGAATAGGGGGCCACATCCCGGCGGGGCGGTCTGGCTTGGCCCTTGGAGGGGGCCCTGGCTTTAAAAAAAAAAAAAGAATTGAAGCTCGTGGCGCGGGCGGCATCAGTGAAGGGTGATCTGGGGCGCCGTGGGGGGCTAGGTTGGGGTGCCTGGGGGCCGGCGGGGAGACTCCCAGCGGCCCCCTGGTGCCTTATGCGGCTTGGGGTGTGGTCGTCCTCCCTGGGCGGGCTGCTCCTGGTGCTGCATCCGTTCCGGGTCCTTCTGGCCTGGGGTCGGGCCCCTGCTGGCTCTGGGCTCGCCGGCGGGTGCCCACTGGCTGCCTGTTCGGCGCGGTTCTGGTCGTCTGCTGGGTGTGGGCTTCGGCTCCTCCGCTGGGGCCTCGGGCAGGGAGTTCTCTGGGCCCTCCCCTCGGGGGGTTAGGCGCGGGGGTGGGGTGGGGGGGTGGGGGGGTCGATGGGGTGGGGGGTCTGGGGGTTGGGGGTGGGATCGGTGGCGTGGTGCGCTGGGTCCTTGGCTCCTTGGGGCTTTCTCGGGTGTGTATGGGGGGGCGATGGCTGCCTCTCGGCTTGGGATCTTGGGGGCGTTCGGGGGACTGCTTGGCCGTGGGGTGGTCGCCGGGGGCCCTTAGGCTGCCTGCTCTTGCTGCTGGCCTGACTGCTTCTTCGGGCCCGGGGCGGCTCTTGGGTTTTGCAGTGGCGGTACTTGGAAATACATTTGTCATGGATGCACTGGCCTTGGGCTGTGGGATAACACTCATACTGGGCTCAACCTTAGACACGTTGTTCCCAAATACCTGTTTTATGGAATTTCCACTCACCTCTTCCTCTGTTCACAGCCACCACCATTATTCCTAAACCACACACTGGTCACCAAACTGGCTTGACAACACAACAATAAACACAATATACACAACCACAATTTCACATCGCATCACTTAAAACTATTCCTCACCCATTCCATATCCTATCTTGTATCCCTCTTCCCTGCTAACTTCCCCACCCCCCTCCAACCCCTCACCTTGGTGTAACACTGCCCTCTCTTTTTTACATCCTCCCTTTAATAAAGTATTTCTTACCCTTCCCTAGGGAGGGCTGGTGACGGTCACAATTATGCAATGAAATAAATAAATTTATTTAATTGCAATAATAAAATATGCATTGCTGTCAAAAGATTGCACTTCTTGTAGTGTTAACCTTCGAAAGCATGTGCAGACAAGGTAAAAAAAAAAAAAAAGTAAAAAAAAAAAAAAAAAAAAAAAAAAAAAAAAAAAAAAAAAAAAAAAAAAAAAAAAAAAAAAAAAAAAAACATTTACCTTAACAGTGGAGGAAAAAAAAAGTGGCACCTCCTTGAAGCAGGTTTATGTGAATAAAAAACATCATTAAGTGACCAACTTGACCTCTAAACCACGATCACAATATGTGTATGAGTTTATCTGTGAGTGTCTTGTGTGTAGACCCTTATCGTGACACGTCTCAGACTTCCTTCAGAGGTTGATAGAGCAGAGATTGAACTCAATACATGGATGAAAACAAAAGTTAGGAGAAAAAAAAGATAACCTCTCTACTTATTACTAATTACTACTGAAAGCTCATTTCAATAAATAAAAAAAATAAGAAAAAAAATGTCAATGCATACAAAAAATCCTTATAAACAATCAGTTTTTGGACTGCGCTGAGGCAGTGGCTGCCAGAGTTGGTGTCAATTATAATTGTAATTGTGTAATTGATAATTCATTACAATTATGACATAATTATAATTGTATCTCGTCAATCTTCATCTGTTGTAATAATTAAATTGTAATTGAGTGAGGATAATTTACTTTGTAATTGTAATTACCATGGAAATGCAATAAAAACTTTCAATTACCAATATTAGTTAGTAGTTAACCAATATTAAAATATGTTTCATATTAAATTTTCCCACTACCTGTCAATTAATTTTCACACTCATACTGTCACGGCTGGTATTCAGAGGCTCAAGTGCAGGACAACAAGACACGACAACCAATGATCCTTTGCAGTATTTAATTCAACTCAGATATGAACTCACAAACAGAACTGAGGAATAAAGCTGGCGGTTTGGGTGATGGAGAGATGGTGACAGAGGATCGGGAAACAGGCTGACTGAGGTAGTGGAGGATGATGGCTGAGCAGAGCCGTGTGAGGAAATCCAGTCCAGAGGAGAAGCAGAGGCAGATGGTGGAGTTGATCCTGGGAGATTTGAAGCAGTGGTTACTCTGGCAGAAGATCTTGCAGTTTCCAGGCAAGTGGGTGGAGAAACAAAACTGGAGACACAGAGAATGAGGTGAGAGGCTGGCAGCAGAAAGCGGCATGGCAGAACAGCAATCGTACTGACTCTATAGTTGTTAACAGTCTGACACCAGAAAACACACTGCCTGCAGCTTTTATGTGAGGACCAATGACTCCTGCTGCAGCTCACTCCCAGGTGTGTCTCATCCACTGATTAAGGATCTGCAGCAGCCAAGGTAAACGCCCACCTAAGGAGAAGGGAGGGGAAGGAAAAAAAAAGGAAGAGGGGGAAAAGTACTGCCACTACTTGGTGCTCCCTGTAGTGGCTGTGACAGTACCCCCCCTCCTAGATGCACCACCTGGTGCACAAGGCATCCGGTCCGGCCGACGGCGGTGGAAGTCTCTAACAAGAGTGTCATCTAGAATGGACCGTCGCGGTACCCAGCTGCGTTCTTCCGGACCATACCCCTCCCAGTCGACCAGATATTGGAGGCCACGTCCCCGCCGACGAACATCAATCAGACGTCGGACAGTGTACACCGGGGCCTCATCCACCATCCTTGGAGGAGGAGGGGGACGGACTGGGGGGGCCAAGGGACTCTCCCTCGTAGGCTTTATCTGTGACACGTGAAAAGTAGGGTGGATCCTCATAGAGGAGGGAAGATTAAGACGGACGGCACTGGGACCAACTAAACGTTCAATAGAAAAGGGTCCAACAAAACGGGGAGCCAACTTCCTAGATTCAACCTTTAACGGCAGGTCCTTAGCCCGAAGCCAAACTCTCTGACCTGGTACGTAGACTGGGGCAGGAGAGCGATGGCGATTGGCCTGTTGTGCCATTCTACCACCAGCCTTTAATAAAGAGGTTCTCGCTCTCTTCCAGGTCCTCTCACAGCGTCTCAGGAAGGATTGCAAAGAAGGGATGGCAATCTCCCCTTCCTGAGATGGGAACAAGGGTGGTTGGTAGCCCAGGGAACACTGAAAAGGAGAGAGGCCGGAAGAAGAATTAGTCAGGGAGTTATGCGCATATTCGACCCAGGGCAAGACGTTACTCCATGCAGTGGGGTTGTCAGAGGTCATGCATCGTAGATAGGTCTCAAGGGACTGATTAGCTCTCTCTGTCTGGCCATTAGACTGGGGATGGAATCCAGAGGAGAGACTGACCTTAACTCCCAACGCAGAACAGAATGACCGCCAAACCTCCGAAGTAAACTGGGGCCCACGATCCGAAACAATATCCACTGGAATGCCATGGAGTCTGAAGACATGCAGGATGAGGAGATCCGCTGTCTCCCTAGCAGAGGGAAGCTTGGGGATGGCAACAAAATGAGCAGCCTTTGAAAATCGATCAACAATTGTAAGAATGGTCGTGTTACCTTGGGACGGTGGTAGACCAGTAACAAAGTCAATGGCGATATGGGACCAGGGCCGATGAGGCACAGGCAGGGGCTGGAGCAACCCCGCCGTAGGTTTATTAGAGGTTTTATTAGCAGAACAAACAGAACAGGCGGCAACAAACTCACGGGTGTCTTTGTCCAAGGACGGCCACCAGAACTTCTTTTTCAACACCTCCAGAGTGCGTGCGGTACCAGGGTGACAAGTAAGCCGAGAGGAATGGGCCCAGACGAGAACCTGAGAACGAACAGAGTCAGGTACGTACAGTAGATTTGGTGGTCCGTTACCTGGATCAGGGTGAAGCTCCAGCACCTCTTGCACCCTTGACTCAATCTCCCATGTCCAGGATGCCACCACACAATACTTGGGGAGAATCGGCTCGGGTTCACCAGCAGATTCCCCTGCCGCAAACTGTCGGGACAGGGCATCCGGCTTGATATTTCTGGATCCAGGACGGTATGACAGAGTAAACTTAAACCTTCCAAAGAAGAGAGTCCAGCGGGCTTGACGGGCGTTGAGTCTCTTAGCGGAGCGAATGTACTCTAAATTTCTGTGGTCAGTCCAAACAATGAATGGTTGTTCTGCTCCTTCCAACCAGTGCCGCCATTCTTCAAGAGCCAGTTTCACTGCCAGCAATTCACGGTTAGCCACGTCATAATTTCTTTCCGCAGAGGAGAGGCGACGGGAGAAAAATGCACAGGGGTGTAGCTTTTGGTCCGCAGGGGACCGCTGGGACAGAACTGCTCCAACTCCCGTATCAGATGCATCCACCTCTACCACAAACTGCAAACTGGGGTCAGGTTGGGTCAGAATGGGGGCAGAGACAAAACGTTGCTTTAGATCCTGAAAAGCACGATCCGCCTCAGGGGTCCACGAGAATGGCCTATTGACAGATGTGAGAGAGGTTAATGGAACAGCAATCTTGCTATAATTTCTAATGAACCTGCGATAGAAATTAGCAAAACCTAAGAACCGCTGCAACTGCTTCCTATCCTCGGGTGTGGGCCAGTATTCGACAGCAGAAACCTTCTTCGGGTCCATCTTTACCTCCCCCGGGGCAATGATAAAACCGAGGAAAGAAACTGTGGAAGCGTGGAACTCACATTTTTCGGCTTTGACGAACAGACGATTCTTCAGGAGGCGTTCCAAAACCTGACGAACATGGTGAGTATGTTCCACCTCATTCCTGGAATAGATTAGAATGTCGTCAATATAAACAAAGACGAACCGATTAATCATATCTCGAAGAACATCGTTGATGAGATGTTGGAAAACGGCTGGGGCGTTGGTAAGGCCAAAGGGCATGACAAGATACTCAAAATGTCCTAAGGGGGTATTAAAAGCCGTCTTCCACTCATCTCCCTGACGGATGCGGATGAGGTGATAGGCATTCCGAAGATCCAACTTGGTGAAGATGGTGGCATCATGAAGTGCAGTAAAAGCAGAGTTGATCAGTGGCAGAGGGTGAGAGTTCTTAATGGTGATATCATTCATTCTGCGGAAGTCAATGCATGGACGGAGAGTCTTGTCCTTCTTGTCCACAAAGAAAAAACCAGCTGCAACGGGTGAAGATGATGGTCTGATGATCCCTGCGGCCAAGGAGTCTCGAATGTAGGACTCCATAGCCACTTGTTCTGGTCTGGTGAGATTATAAAGGCGACTGGAAGGAAGAGTGGCACCGGGAATGAGATCAATTGCGCAGTCGTATGGACGATGTGGGGGCAGGGACAAAGCATCTTCCTTACTGAATACAGGTGCCAGGTCATGATATTCTCGTGGAACTAACCTAAGGTCGATGAATGGGGCCGGGCTGGTTGGAGAGGGACTTGAAGGAGTCAAGGCGGAATGCAGACAGGTTTCATGACAGACAGGATCCCAGGAGAGAATCTCCTTCTTCTTCCAATCCAACCGGGGGTTATGACGCTGGAGCCAGGAGAAACCAAGGACCAAAGGAGGATTCGAGTGGTTCATGATGTAGAAGGAGGTGGTCTCACGGTGATTACCAGCTAGAATCAATGTTACAGGAACAGTCCTATGACAGACTTGAGAAAACAGTAACCCATTAAGGGCACATACCTTAAGAGGGGTCTTCAGTGGAACCAATGGAATCTTTAACTGCTGGGCTAACCGGCTGTCCAGAAAATTTTCCTCAGCTCCTGAATCAATGAGGGTCTGGATGGAGACTGAGCTAGATTGCCAGCAAAGAGAAGCAGAGACTTGCAGACGAGGAGGACTTCCTAAAGATGTGGCTTGGCTCACCTGTACCTCCCCTACTACTGGTGAGCCTGGTCCCTTCCCTGACTTCATTGGGCAGGCTGCAATGAAGTGTCCTGGTTTACCACAATACATGCACTTGTTGGTGTCCCGTCGATGTTGTCTCTCCTGAAGGGAAAGCAGGGTGCGGCCAAGCTGCATGGGTTCTGGTTCAGATAAAAGACGGGGCAGAGCTGGGGGGTCCTGACGTCCCCCAAGAACGGATCGGACCGATTCGGGTCGAGAACCCTTCTCTCTGCGGCGTTCTCTCATTCTGTTGTCTATCCGGATGGCAAGAGCGATGGTCTCATCCAGACTGCGGGTTTCGTCGCGTGTGGCTAACTCATCCTTAATGGAGTCCTGGAGCGCTGTATAGAATGCTCCCTGAAGGGCCTCACCATTCCAACCACTAGCTGCCGCCAAGGTGCGGAACTCCACAGAGAACTCTGACACGCTTTGGTTACCCTGGCGGATAGACAATAGACGGTGACCTGCATCCCTTCCCTGAACTGGGTGGTCAAAAACCTTCTTCATCTCCTCAACAAATGCCGAGTATGCGTTGCAGACAGGCTCCCGTCGGCTCCACACAGCCGTTCCCCATTCTCGTGCTGGACCAGAAAGCAGACTAATTAGGAATGCTACCCTAGCCCTTTCTGAGGAGTACGAGAGTGGTTGAAGGTCAAAAATGAGAGATACTTGCGTTAGAAAGGCCTGACATGAGCTACCATCGCCATTATAACGTTCCGGTAATGGAACGTGAGGTTCGCGTACTGGCTGGGGCAAGGCAGGGTCAAGGTTGGCCAAAGTACTTGCACCAGGACTAGAAACAGCTGCTGCTGCGGCAGGCGAGGCAATTGAAGTGGCTATTTGATTAGCTTTGCTGGTTAAAGAGGAAACTTGCCTCAGTAAGGCATTATTACTCTCCACTAGACTTTGTAGCAACGCGGCGTGTTGTTCCAGAGTAGAACCTTGATTAACAACGGCTTGTTGCAAAGAAATTTCACCTGGCGCTGCATTAATGCCGGTCTCATTGCCTGCTGAGCTCATGTTGGTCAGACTGTACTGTCACGGCTGGTATTCAGAGGCTCAAGTGCAGGACAACAAGACACGACAACCAATGATCCTTTGCAGTATTTAATTCAACTCAGATATGAACTCACAAACAGAACTGAGGAATAAAGCTGGCGGTTTGGGTGATGGAGAGATGGTGACAGAGGATCGGGAAACAGGCTGACTGAGGTAGTGGAGGATGATGGCTGAGCAGAGCCGTGTGAGGAAATCCAGTCCAGAGGAGAAGCAGAGGCAGATGGTGGAGTTGATCCTGGGAGATTTGAAGCAGTGGTTACTCTGGCAGAAGATCTTGCAGTTTCCAGGCAAGTGGGTGGAGAAACAAAACTGGAGACACAGAGAATGAGGTGAGAGGCTGGCAGCAGAAAGCGGCATGGCAGAACAGCAATCGTACTGACTCTATAGTTGTTAACAGTCTGACACCAGAAAACACACTGCCTGCAGCTTTTATGTGAGGACCAATGACTCCTGCTGCAGCTCACTCCCAGGTGTGTCTCATCCACTGATTAAGGATCTGCAGCAGCCAAGGTAAACGCCCACCTAAGGAGAAGGGAGGGGAAGGAAAAAAAAAGGAAGAGGGGGAAAAGTACTGCCACTACTTGGTGCTCCCTGTAGTGGCTGTGACACATACAGGTGGTAAGGGTTAGAAGAGTTAGGGGTTAAAGTTAGGATATACATTTTTTTTTTTTTTGTTGTTGAATAGGGACGATACAATTTTACAGAGTAATAATACTGTGAATGTAAATGATGTTTAGTACAAAGAGTTTATAGTTATCACCAAATTCCGACTCTTGACCCTAGTTGGGCTTTTACATAAGATATAATGAATGCACTAAAATTTAAATGTAAATATGCTAAAACGACTTAGTACGCTAAAAAAAACTGCATACAATCATCACAACGCTATATGGATAACAGTTGGTAAAATTGTAATTGGAAACATAATTGTAATTGACTTAAAGGGGAAAACATGTAATTGTAATTTATTTGTGATTGGAAAGAATATAGTAATCAAATTGAATTGTAATTGAACATAAATATTTGAATTGTAATTACTTCCGCGAAGCGCAGAGCGGAAGGTTATGTTTTACCCTGCGTTCATCTGTCTGTCTGTTTGTCTGTTAGTAAGATCATTTAAAATGTTTGAATGAAATTTTCAGGAAGTGTTGATAATGAGACAAGGAACAGATGATTACATTTTGGTGATGTTCTGGATTAATAGGAGCTCTGCCTGAACCTGAACCTTTAAGCGCGGTGGCTTATGGGTAATGTAGTAGTGGGAGGGAAGTGCATTGTGTGTATGTAACGCCGGGTACTCGTGCTGTACTTGGCGGAGGTCTGCGCTCTCCGAGTGCTCTAGTTGAAAAATGTAGTTGACCCCAACCCTGGTGGCTACTGAGGAAAACTATATTACAACCTAAACCCAAGCCATCTTTAAAAAAAAACATGACATGTCATGTAGATTCATCTTTTTTATCCTAATTGAGTTGCAAAACTACACGTCCTCTTTTCAAACCACCAGTATCCAAACCTTCATCCTTCCATGGTTGGACAGGGAGTGGACAGATAAGTGTGTGATAATAGTAAGCGCCTCCACTCCCATCTTTCTTATCAGCTGAAAGATGGAAAACTTCATCTAGTTGGATTAAAGACTGTCTCTGGGTTTATTCATCTGATTATTAATGTTCATCTGCTCCATGCTCTTGCTGCTGCTGCTTTACAGTAAACAGTAGCATCACAAGCATGACAAAGGACCTAAATGTGTGGGCTATAACAGGTTCTGATCACAGGACAGAAAGAGTTGTAGTTGTAATGGTATTTTATTGGCAGTGGCTATCCGTACTGTTGCCGAATCTATATACCGACATTCTATTCATACGCAGCACCCCTATTTGGCCAGTTTAGGTCACATGATAAGTCAGTTATTGGCCAGTTTAGGTTGCGTGACTAAGACTAAACCTAACCCTAACCCTAACCCTAAAAGTTGTAAAGATATTGGGTTATAACCAGCGACGTGCAGTCAGGGTAGGCAAGGCAGGCAGTGCCTACCCAAGGGTGAATTGATATTTTGATTATTTGTTTTAATTATAATATAATTATAAATTATTTATTTTTTCAATTTCCGATAGCCTACAGTACCTATAAGTTTGAAAGTGTCAGTATTTTGTGTTTTTCATAGCCAAAATGAATAAACATCGCTATTTGCTGGTACGGCAGAGACGCTGCACAGTCTCACTACGCTGTAAGGCAGGAGGAGGCCACGCCCCCTTCCAAAAGCACACTGCTGCTCTGCCTCTGTTCCCCATAGCGTGTTTTTATGTGTTTGCGCATGCGCAGTCAGTACCCCAACATTTGCATAGCACGGTTACGTCCAAAGGCAGCTTTCTACGCTGCCTTTGGACGTAATCGTGTTGTGCTAAATGCTATACGTACTTTCAGAGTGCTGTAGTGAGTTGATACAGCGTGCCCACTGCTACGTTCTCTAGCTAGTGGGCGGGATAACACTACAGTCAGGATGACAGCACTAGAGACGATAAAGAAACTTTATTTTGAGGAAAAACGACAGCTTTTAAAAGATGGGAAACCAACACCTGAGCTACCAGAGCTTCAGCAAAGGTAAGGTCAGAAAATTGTTCATATTTTCCACAGTGAATGGAAGGATTGGTTTTGTGGATGCGCCTCACTGAGGCTGTTCCGAGTTGTTGTTGTTGTTGTTGTTGTCATTTTCTCCGTGTTTCTGTGCTTCCAACACAAACAACAGATGCGCTGTCGTGTCATGAGATATATGTTGTTGGGAGAGTATGGAAGCTATATAAAATAATTGTTTATGTTTCTTTAATGGTGTTTATGATGTTGATTTTGTTCGATAGCTAAATGCTTGTTCATGTGTATCTTGTTGGGTTTTTTTTTCTTATTATGAATTTTATATTTTGATAAGCGCATTGAGATGACTTTGTTGTAAATTGTGCTATACAAATAAAGTTGAATTGTATTGAATAAACACTTGGCAGCAGAAACATATGAAATTGTCATTGGTGGTCTCGATTTGCAACGCCCTGCCTACCCAACCCTAGTGGTCACGGCAACCCTAAACCTAACCTTAAACCTAACCCTAAATCTAACCTTAACCCTAACCCTAAGACACTACGTACTTGTACTTCAGTAACCACACCAATAGACACTTTCTATTTTCTTAGTAATTCATTGGTTCAGCTTGTCTGTTGGATGCTTTTCTGTCTGTTCTGAAAGCAGTTGAATTAGAAAAAGAATTACATAGATCACGGCATTTACAGAATTGATTTTTCATACAACTCTTATGACCCCCAAGCTGCTGTCACTTTGCATAAAGAAAATCGCACCTTTGAATAAAAAACCTCAAAAATTTGAGCCATAATTTTGATCATTTTCTCTGGCGCCAATTACCGCCCACTGCTTTATCCTCCTGGAAAATATTATTACCCCATGTGTTTACATAGCTGCACTGTCTAATTGAAGAAATAATAGCAATAGCTCATCCTGACATCTTCAGCCTGAACACTAAAACCCATCCATCGGCCATGAAGGGGAAGAACTTGGACGTAAGAAAAAGGGAAAAGTTGGTTATGAAAATATCTATATTTTTGGTTTGTGTGCACCTACAGTAAGTGTAATGGACTTTTCAATGTTTGGGTCTGGAGCATACTGTTTTAAAAGGCTTACTGAGTAAAACACTGATTTGCGTGACAATAAAAAAATTGTGGATTGGTGGTTTTCAACTTAATAGTGGGTCATTGTGACAAGAAGATGACAGCATGAGTCTATGTACAGAACTATAAATCTGTTTTTTATTTATTCCATCATCGTGCCCGTGATCCCTGCTGGTCAAAATCTTATTGAAATTACACAGTGTCTCAGAAATCACACAAATTACAGGGTACTCAGTAATGCATCTAAAAACCAAAATAGTTTGGTTATGCGTTGACAAAAAAAAAAAGAGCAACATGAGAATGAAAGATTTCTGTTGAGTTGATCAGTTTTTCATCGCCTGTTTCTAGTCTTATATGTTGGCAATGTTTTACTATTTCATCATTTGGCTAAAGGAACTTTATATTTATGCAGTTATAGCTTACATCACTTGATCCAAGTGTTTTGAGTGAAATATCTGTGGTTTAAAATCAAACAGATCAGTTGTGGTATGTGTTAAGGTAGTGGGCTAAAAATAAAGTACAAGTACAAATTTTTCAGCAAAACCAAAAAGGAATATTCAGTAACAAAAATAAAAAAAAAAACAGAAAAGGAGTCAGCCAGAGACGAAAGTCCGGCAATTCAGAGGACTCAAAATACTCAAGATGAACCTGTTTAACATATGAAGAAACAAATCAATTGATGGTTGCTTGAATGATCTTAACACAACTGAATTTCACATTACCAAGGATTAAACCGAAGACTTAGAGTTAAAGATCCAGCTTCATACGCAGGCTAAATAGCAAGTAATCATTTCTTAATGCGGTTTTTGAAAGATTTATGTGTTTGTTTTTGAAGAGAATGTTGCTGTCTTGTGACCACGCCCACCTCCTACCTCTCCTCTCTGCCTTTGTATATTGATTACAAAAATCAAAGTCCAACCTCTTTTGATGTCAAGTAGAGTTATAAAATGTAATTATTCAAGAAGTCCCATTGAGACAACAATGTCTCATTTTAATAGAATAAAATAGAATAGAATATATTAGAATAGAATATAGTTTATTGCATTATGTACAAGTTAAAAATAACAGCTACAAAGGAATTTTTGTGCATGTCCCTAAGTCAGATTGAAAAAATTAACAACAAATCAGCCAAGACATTTTCAAGAGAGACCTGTTTTTGAAAAATACATGTATGTTATCAATGAGACATAATGTAAGTGTTGAGTTACTTTACTAATCTTTCATTTTGCTCTGTCAAGCACTGCCACGTCTTTGTCTGTAAGCCGACTCCTGCCTGTGGCCTCAATCATCTGCTCAAAGCTCTGCATTAATTATCTTCGCTAGCAAACGTCATGGTTGGTTACTTTAGTCCTAAAACGTGTCAAACGGAGCAGAATTAGTGCTGCTTCCATTTGTCTTGTTATGTATTTACTTGCTCTCAGTCTTTTAAATCTTTTTAAGTATTTTTTTGGAGCAAATGCAATGTATTTTTGGTCCTGTTTAATGAACATTTTATAAAATATCCATGTCTAAGGTCAGGTTGCATCCCTCATGCCATTAGAGTGGAAGATTGACTATAACACAGCAAGAAATAAAAGTTCCTATCCATTTTAATGTGTTTATAACAACCTAGTTTTGTGATCCTCAAACTAAATTATTGAGCACATCTTGTTCAGAGTTCACCGCCAATAGTGTTATCTCTAAAATCTCTTAAGATACAAACAACACAAAACAGGAGTGCAGAGAAAGTTACTCCAAGTCTGGCGTCACGTTGCTGATGTGTACCTCACATTGGTAGGAATGCATTAATACCATAGGGAAAAACCACAGCAACAATGATAATGTCAGATATTTACACTGTTGGGGACAACAACACAGTGGTGCTGTGAGAACAACCCGATACGACTTTGTGTTTAAGTGTTGCATTCTTGTTTATTAACTTGTGGTTCCTTCCCTGCTTCCTGGTTTTTTTCTGTTTAGGTTGTGGTGTCTGATAGGGTTACTCCACCAAACAGCAGCGCTCTGTTTTTCTCTTTTTCAATCATTCTTTGTATGTTCTGGTGGTGTCCCTTTTTGTGACCAACCCGAGAACTGGGAGTGGAGACGCTGACTTGGACTGATTTAACCCAAATATGTTAACAAACTGATGCCTACATTTCATGCACAAAAATGTTTATATCCTATGGAAGTCAACTCCTCCCACTCGGCCATCTCTACATATGTCATGTGTTTAAAACTTCTGGGCAATGGCTGCAATTAAAATATCAAAGACACCCAGACTGATTTTTGGTTAAAGAGATTACTCTTATGGTCTGCCCCAAATATGTCAGGGTTCGAAATCCAACTCTTCTCAAACCAGTAGGTGTTTCCTAACACAGATGAGGCTGACCGTAAATGGACATGGGCACGGTTACACGGTTATGATGTTTTTTTAGTTCGGAATTAAAGTGTTCTGAATTGTTTTCACTTTCATTTTGATTGTAGTTGATTGCGACAAATCGAGCATGCGCAGAACGACTGGAATGAAGTGTTTACAAGATAGAGGAATTATTTAATTCGGAATTAAAATTGAAATGAACCAGCCACCTAATTCAGGTTTATGTTTAATTCAGAATGACATTTGCATTCGGAATTAAGTGTTTACAACCTCAGTTTAAAGAGGAGTTGACTTGTATTCTGTATTAAAGGGGAATTAAGGCTCCCATGTAAACGTGGCCACATGAACTAAAAATCAGGGGGGAAAAGACAAAATAACAGTATTGAGTTCATTAGTGTGGCACAGCGTTAGAGGTGAGCGATATGATCCCGATACACTCTTGGTTGACCACAGCTGAGAGGCACAACTCTGAGGGAGGAAGTGGTTTTCAGGCCTACACACTGAGGTTAATGCCTTTAAGTCTCTACATATGTCTGTAATTGTGGTTGAACAGGGTGACAGCACAGTTGGCTCTGACTCTGAGCAAGCACTCAACAATGCTGCCTTGCTTTTACGCTCTTATTTGATATGACACTGGGAACTTTAACACACACGGGACAGGGAACTCAGGCTATAAAGTCATGACTGAGTTTAACATGTATATAACAACAACACCGTGTGCTATTATTTCCATGTTTAAAAAAAAAAAAAAAAAAAATCTGAAAAGGGGAGGATGAGGCTATTGTCTCTCTCCACCATAAATCTGTTAAAAATCAGATATCAACTGGGATAACCTTTTCAAGAGGATGTCAGTAAACATTGTGTTGGTGCCTCATGTACCATTGGAAACTATTGTTTGCTCGGAATTCTGCAGGTTTCTGTGTCATTGTGTGAATTTTAGGGGCTTTTCATCAGAAAATAGATTCTATTTTATTTAAAAATGTCGAACCCTGTCTTATACAAATTAATGAATTAATGAATCTGATTATTCTACCGGTGATGCACCCAGGACAAGGTTCCAAACACTCACACTCATTCCTATGGGCAATTCACAGACTATACAATAAATGGACACATGCTTTTGGATGGTGGGAGGAAACCAGAGTAACCAGAGAAAAACCCACACAAGCACAGGGAGAACATGCAATCTCCTCAATGTCTATCCAAGGGTTTGAAACCAAGACCTTTTTAGCAGTGAGGCAGACGTGCTAACCACTACAACCACCGTGCTTCTACAGTTTAGCATAAGATATATACATCGACAATAAGAGCTTGGGAACTCAGTAAGTGTAACTATTTGAGAAATCGTTCTTTTAATAGTTTTAAGATTTATTTTAAATGTCACAAAAAGGCTTAGTGTGAGCCATGGGATTTACAAAGAGTACAATATGTACTCAAAGGGAATAGGACCAGCAATAAAGCAAAACACTGTTACTGAGAAGGAAAAAGTCAAACACATGGCAGTCCTAATCACACAACCAAAAATATGTGTGTTTGTCTGTGTGTGTTTCACATTTTTGAAGCAGGGTGCCTAAAAAGCAAATAGGCTTGTTGGCGGCCCTTGGAAGAGATCTGTCGCTTTGAATTTCCTGGTCCGGCTGTCGAGGCTGTAGAGTTGGTTACCCAGCAGAAAGCCAAGGTGTCCATGCACCCAATGGAATGAGCCACCACTGCTGGTCTGGATAGTTCTGAAGAGCAGATGGGATCAATAAACAACATCCAACTGCAAATGGTTAAAGTACCTGACAAAATTTGGTTGTCTGGAATTCTCTTTTCAAGTACCGGTAAACAATATCTGACCCTTTTTTTAGGTATGCAAAAGTGGTGACTATGAAACGGGCTTGGGGAGTAACGGATTATAAGTAACAGCATTATGTAATCTGGATACTATTTTTTTTAACTGTAATCTGTTATAGTATAAAAAAAAATACTTGTTGGTGAGTGTAAACTTATTTTCACTCAAATAACTTTATTGTTACTGTTTTAAAAAAACTAGTGCAGTGCCCTTAGGCAAGGCAAGGCAAATTTATTTGTATTGCGCATTTCATACACAAGGCAACTCAATGTGCTTAACATGATAAAACATTCAATTGTTTAAAATCAATAAGAACATTTAAAATCATCAGTAAAATCATTTAAAATCCTCAACAAACATTACATCATCAACATGACCAAAAATCTCCCTCTCAATCATACGCAGTAGAGAAAAAAAGTGCCTTTAACTTTGATTTAAAAATGTTCACGTGATGCTGACTTCAGCTCTGCTGACAGTTTGTTCCACTTCTATGCAGCATAACAACTAAAAGCAGCATCACCATGTTTACTGTGAGCTCTGGGCTCCACTATCTGACCTGTGTCCATAGATTTGAGAGACCTGCTGGGTTCATACCGGACTACCATCTCACTGATGGATTCTGGACCAAACCCATTCACAGATTTATACACCAGCAGCAGAACTTTAAAGTCTATTCTGAGGCTGACTGGGAGCCAGTGTAAAGACTTTAAAACTGGAGTAATGTGTTCTGACCTCTTTGTTCTGATTAAGACCCGAGCTGCAGCGTTCTGAACCAGCTGTACCTGTTTGATGCTCTTTAGGGGGATTCCTGTTAGAAGACCATTACAATAGCTGGAGACTGGTCTATTAGGAAGTATGTCTTGAGATGGTAAAGTGGAAGGTTAAGTAGCTTTTTCATGGATGGTTTATATGGGAGCTTTAATCCTCTTTAACTCAGAATAAAAGTTAAATTCTCTTTAAACTGATCATGTAAACACTTTATTTCGTATGCAAATTTAAAATTAAAGTTTCTGCCAATCAATGCTGGCTGCTAATCAAAGCCAGCAAAGGCTCAATCCACGGTGATGATGTCAGCAGTTCTAAAATTTGATAAAAAGTCCGCTCCCCGGTGGACAATTTTATAAAATAATTATTCAACAGTATCATTGCAGTCCAAACAAATCCAACGTCGCACACCTTTGAACCAAGCAGCTGCCATGTTGAAAGTCTCAGCTCGGTTTGTCCCTGAATCGCAGAGATATTTGAGCCACACACACACACAGACAGACAGAGATTGTTTGCTTTATAGATAGATGTGATTGTACATTTTATGTTATTTGTATGAGTTTTGAAGAAGTAGAAGAAGAAGAAGAAGAAGAAGATATATACAGTACATATTCATCAGCCAATAATATATGATATATAGAATAGAGAAAGCATAGTAGCCCTGGTCACAAATCCACCCTTGGTTCAAAGGCAGGTGTTGGTGTTGGCTTGCAGTTTCCAAGCTAATCGTCATTTCACAGATTCTATTTTCTCGCATTCATATATTAATGCGAGAAAATCCAATCTTTTTAAAGGTGGCACAAGCCCTATCTCCACCTCTCTGTATTCAGTGAAACATAGAGAACACAGGAAAGAGCTGTTTTCTGATGAGAGTTTGTCTGCTGAGATGAAAAGATACAGTGATGTCACTGTGGAGTAGGCAGGGACCGTCTACAAAGTGCAACACCGGAAGGTCATTTCATTAATAAAACAGATAACTTCACTGTCCTATATTATGTTGCTGTGGAACTTTATGTGAAATGTTTAACAGGCGACGCTGATCTTACAATCACGACTATTCTAGGAATAAATGCTTTTGGGGAAACTTATCTAACTTTTTTTTAAAGATATTTCTTTTAAATGTAGTAGTAAAAAAAAGTATTAATTGCTACTGTAATTCATTAGCAATTACTCTAGTACCTTTAAAACAACCGACTGTCTTTCTCCATAAGTCCCCCACAAGCTGCTACAGCAGAGATATGAAGGAAAACAGCTTGTTGATCTTAATTATTAGGGTGCACATCCTCAGGCCAACATTTAGAGACACTGTTGGTATTGTTGATGCGTTCAAAGCACTTAGGCTTTGGCACGTTGTTGAATTAATGTCACATTTTTTCACGCATGATTTAGGAAGTTGGAGAAGGGAGGATATGGGTGTAAGCAGCAGCCTGGATCAACACCTGTTTGTAATTTTACAAGAGAGGGGAAAAAACATATTTAATCATATTAAATCTGTGCTTGGATGGCTGGTTGGCACTGGAGCAAGGCATTGTTTTGTTTTTTTCCTTTTTTGTTTTAGATGAATCTGATATTAAGCCTACATAAACACGTCTCTCCAGAACAGGCCCAAAAGTGGTGAGAGTTTTGACACCTACGTAGTCAGAGGACATAGTAAAGGCATAGCACCCTTTAGGTGTGGAATGTGGGAGTACTTAAGATTTTTCACAACTTCTGCGCTATCAAGGTTTTAACGTGCTATAATTTTGCGTGCAAGGATCTCGTAAAACACATGACGAGCGTTGGCTGTCCGTGCCACTGTTCTGTCGTTAAAGAGGATTACAAATTGGACGAAGGAGGGAGAATCACAAGTCCTAAAATAAAGGCTGTCTGTGTGAATCCCATAAAAATGTTCTTTATTGACACACACACACTAAAACTAACTGTCCTTTTTGATCCCACCGCTAAACCAGGATTTAATTGACAAAATTTAGCTTTAAGCTTGACCGGTTTAAAGATGTCGTGTAATTACATGACACTGCAGGGCTTTCTTTACTCATTTTGTGTAGAGACTGTTCCTTGTAAGGCCAGAGAACACATTGTTTTCTGGAAATCATGAAACATGGAGTTTGAACACTTGAAAATGTCATTGAAATTGATGAAAAAGTGCCATCCTCCAAATGAACACAACACAGTGCAATATCATATCTTACCTTTCCGGGCCGCTGCACTTATTCTAGGGTTAGAAGCGGAGGATATGCGCCTATAAGTGGATGGAAGAATACACGTAAGGCCAGATAATTTAACTGGGAACGCCCACATTTCAAGGCTGCTCCACCCGGAACACGTATCTGGGGTGAAGGCAATTCGTGATAGACTTAGTGGAGGGGGAGAAAAACACATAGAGCTGAGCGCCTTTTCCGACTTGCGTGCATGGGAGAATCGTTTCCTGCCTGCATGTATTTATCCCAATAATTTGCAGATTTAAAGATTCAAAATAACCAAACCAGACAAGAACTGGGATGTCGTCTCAAGAGATCATGTGCGCTAACTTTTCGACAAGTGAAAAGTGAAGAATTCAAAGCACAATATTGTTTTGTGTGTGCATGCTCGATAATAGACTTTTTTTTTTTACATTTCCTCAGCTGTTTCATGTTTAGATATTAGAGAGGGTGGAATAATGTTTCCTCCAAAAGAAACAAAAGACACAATATGAAAGACAACCTAATTCACTTTACATCTACGTTTTATTTTAAAGCTGATATAAAGATGATATAAGAGGGGGTCATTCATATACGTTAATGTATATAAGTCCCGCCTTCATCCATAGACCCCTATACAAATGCAAGAAGATAGCCAACGTATAAAGCTTCTACTAAAAAACAAAAGAAAAGTCTGGGTACAAAGCTTGTGGATAAACGTCTTCATGAACGCAACAGAATTTATCTCGGAGCTGCTTTTCAAAGGGGGAGGGACTTGCTGCTTTTAATAGCATTCCGAACGGACCAGGATTTGGCGACATTTCTCATGGACAGGTAATAAACACGTTTTAATCAAAAGTTATGGCATTCTAACTATAAATGTGTAGTTTTTGTAGTTGTGCGACTTTTTTATGTTTCACAATGCACTTGCACAAACGTAGAGGCGTAGCTTCTGGTAGATTGGCAGAGGCAGGGGAGGAAGTTGAGCTGTTGAGGGTGGGACAGATGTTCACTCAGAAACTCCAGATAGCAGCTTTAACCTAAAACATTAGAAAAAACATCTATCCATCCATCCATCCATCAATTTTTGGACTCACATGCTCATTTTTTCAGGGTTGCGAGGATCTGCTGGTGCCTATCTCCAGCTCTCAATGGGCTTTGGGCAGGGGTACACACTGGACAGGGTGCCAATCCATCACATGGCAACACTCACACTTTTAATTGCCCAATGAACAATTCAAAGACTCCAATCAACCATGTTTATCAGTCATGTTTTTGGATTGTGGGAGGAAGCTGGGTACCCGGAAGGGCCCACGCAGCACAGGGAGAGCATACAGGCTCCGCACAGTGGGGAGCCAGGTGTCCACCCCAGGGCTTGAACCCAGAATCTTCTTGCTGTGAGGTGGACGTGCTAACCAGTACGCCACCGTGTGCCCCTAGAAAACTATCAATGAGATTAAAATGACTGATTGGTGAGTAATGTTTACAGCGTATCATTTGTGTCCAAAAGTCTTGTGTTACAAACAACACTTGCCACTTTATCAGCCAACAGCAAACGCTCACACAAAGATCTCATCTCTACCTGGAAGCTGCTCCTCCACGTCCACGTGGTGAACGATGTGCAAAGCTTTCACGGTGGCTTCACTTTGTGTACATTTCTCTGGAGCTGGACCACAACCACAGGGCTTCTACCTGCTGCAGCTCAACTGATAAGGAAAACTGTGCAGAACAATGCCTACAATTGTGAGAGCGCTGAACGGGACGACCCAGGAGCTCAGCAGACATATACACATTTATTCCCGGAAAACTATTAAAAAAGATCCTATAAAATACTGCACTTGTTGTTTTTTTCTCTTTTTTAACATTAGGTGTATTAAAGTACAGCTTATTTGGAAAAAAAATAATTCCCCCTGCTCTGTTAGGCTAAATATTTTTGTCAAATATCACAGTATAGAGTAAGGGTGCAACGATTAGTCAATTAATCGTTTCAATAATCGATGACTAGTCGACTATTAAAATAGTCGTTAGTTGCAGCCCTAGTATAGAGCAGATATTCCCCTCTTTGAACAAGCCCTACCAGTGCCTATTGTCCTCCAAATAATTCTGACAATAATACATTTTTTATTGAACTAACAGGAAACAAGTGACATCATATTTCATAATAAATCAAAAAGTAAAGTAAACTATCACCTGCATAAAAAACAAATGAAAAAGTGCAGTAGTTAAAAATATGGGAAATAACAAAACATGGTTTGCAATCTGTGCCAAAAAGCTTAAGAAAACAAAAAAAAAGTCAGCTATTGAAAGTCTCTTTATTGAAGTATAAAGTGCATGCCATAAATCATTATTGTTGCACTTTATTTCAATGTTACTTTTTGTTCCCGGTCGCATCTCTAATGCAGTCTAATAATTGAATGCTCGAGTAAAGTCTTCTAATTATTACTTTATTTGTGTGTAGGTGTTTTGCTTAGTTTTAATGAATATTTGTAGTGAAAATAAAGCTGATATGAAGTGTGCCAGAGAAAAAAATAGCACTTTATTTATTAGGGGTGTTGAAATTAATTGTTTTTACAATGCACCGTGATGCTGCGTTTAGACTCTTTCAGTGTCAAACTAACAATGAAAGAAATGATAGTTTGATTTGAGGATAGAATAAATTGACATTAAAGGTGCAATCCCTCCCCGCTGCTCTCTGGCCCTGCCTCCAAACTTTCCAAAGTCCCTCCCTCAGAGGAGCTAACAAGCTAACGTTAATCCGACAACAACATCACAGTAATATAACATGCACTGTTAAAAGCATATTGCTGCAGCACTTCTCTCACTATATGTGCACACACCTCAGCAGCAGCAGCAGCAGCAATAACACAGTGTCACTTACAGCAGCCCACATGGAGGCTGCTGCGCGCACATGAACAACACATGCACCACAAAGTTCTAGTGTAACAATTACAAATCAAACATAATGTAAGTCAAGCAGCAGTAATTACCTTTCAAGCAGAAAAGTCACTAATTCCATCTTCTACTCCTCCAGACAATACACTGTTAAAAAGACGGCGCTACAGCCCCGGGAAAGGGGCGGGGCCTGTGAGCAACTGCTGTCAGACAGTCCATCAAACACAATCCTGGCTCTGATTGGTTCTTTTTGCTCGGTCGCAGTGCATTCTGGCAATCTGCCAAAGGCAGCAGGAGCAGCAGGGGGCGGGACTCAATGAGCCTGTTTTTTCACACAAACTACTAGTTTGATATATAGCTGTCTTAACATAACGACAGCTTTAGCAAATATGACAAAAAGTCACTTTTATAAGAGTTGCAGACTGCACCTTTAACACAGGGAGGCTCGACCTCTAAAGTATACTTATTTTGATTGACAATATAAAGTAAGGACATTTTTATGAGGATCAATAGTTGTTTGGAAATTAGTCATTGTTTTATTTGGTGTGTTTGGATTATATTTGATGATGCCAAATTTCAGATGTCAATCTAATGATAACCAGTGTGAGAAACCTACAGCAGGTTTCTGTGGTTAGGGTTTGAGGTACGAGTTCGATCTGTTTCAACACATCCTCGTGTCCAACAAGCCGTCTCTTCTGTCAAACCCTCCATTGTTCTCAGGGACCTCAAAGACTCTGATTCTCTGACTCAGGTCGTCTCATCGTGAGGAAGCTACGTACGTATGATGGAAGGAAGGAAAAAGATGAAAGGGTGACACATCACTCCAGAGAGCTCGTCTTTGCTCTGCCACGCACTCTGCTCCTGAATGATGGCCTACGACTTCAAACAGACCTTTACCAACCAGGGAGACGCACAGAAAAACAAAAGCAAACTGAAAAGAATGTTTGATCCTGACAAGAATCCAAATTTAAGCCAACAATAATTAGAAAAGATTTATCAAATTTGGGGGGTGGGGTCAGAGTATAGGTAAAAAGATTGTATTATCCCTGTGAAAAGTTGGCTGCCAATTCCCATATGAGAGTTTCATATGTGAGAATGTAAAGAAGAATGCTAACTGCTTTAGTTATAGCAATTTCCTGAAAAGATTTATGTAATTTACACGCCATTTCTTTTTAACATCTTCCACGTCCTTTTGTCATCACCTGTTGCTAAATGGTTGGAGAGAAAGAAATACGACGTGCCATGAGAAAACCAGGAACAAGTTGGCAAGAGAGAAAAGGTAAAAAAAAAGACAACAAATGTAATTTCCTGCAGGTTTTCTCATCGTGCTTCACATTTTTAAGATGCTGCGTTCTGAGTAATCTTAGTTAAACTGGTTCTGAGAAATAAATATATTTCCGCAACATTTTCTCTGCAGGTAAGTCTCTTTTCTCTGGAGGAAAACGGTTTCCAGTACAATTTAGTCCAAATCCAACATAAATAAAAGGATATGTTTAGTTTTGTTTGTCCTGATTCGGTTTTTCCCTTTTTTGAGAAAATGACTGCTTTGAATCATAGCAGAAAACTAATTTAAACAGGATTACCATCTTTGAGACAACCCTCCCTGCATCTACATCTACACAGCTTTTAGTTGCACCTAAACACTATTTCTTGTTATTTTGTCATGTTTGATGGGGTGAGAATCAACCCATCAGCTAGCAGGGAGGATCGCTTCTGATGAGGTCCTGCTTCCTAAGACTGGAGCGGACGAAAGAATCCCAAACACATGGTGGCTGACAGCTTCACAGCCCATGACGCTCATACCTGTTAACAGTGACCTAAAGTAACTTTGTCTGTCTTAGACCTAAACTTCACACCTTTATGGCATTTCTGTTAAACACACTTTACCAATAACATAAGCTACATATATTCTACTCTCAGTAGTGTTTTATAACTTATGTATTTTTAGATATTAGATTTATTGATGAACCTTGATATGTCCAAGGACTTGGTCCTGCAAAAACTATTCAGATCCCTCAATTTCCAGCAAACATTAAAAGGTAAAGTCAACAAAAATATATCAATAGAAAATACTTAATGAACAGGCACCGCGAGATGCATCCAGTGCAGGAGGTAAATATCAGGGTACTAAGAAATTGGATGAAGATGAATAACTTTCTTTTATGTTATCTGCCTTACTTGTAATTTCAAATATTTAGTATTTAATGTATGTTATTCTACTGCTGTAGCTTGTACAGTAACCTTGGCTATCACACTAAAAAATCTATTATTATTATTATTATTATTATTATTATTATTATTATTATTATTAAGCAAAATGTAATAGTTTACCATGGGAAATCCATGTGCAGACTAGTAATGCTAAATCAAAGCTCTCTGAACCACCAAAAAAAGAAGAAACAGTGATGAAATCGTTCAGGATTTCAAAGTGTTGAATGCAAATAAATATACTATATAATAAGCCTAATGACATTAGTAAAGCACAACAATAAGCAAGGTGATATGAACAGTATAGTAATTTTAGTGTGTTTTACAATTACGTTTTTATGTGCTGCTTAAAGTGTAGGCAGGTTTTTCATTTTAATCACACAATGACCATGAAACTGTTCAATTTTGATGGATTGGTGAATCATACTGTAAGTACAGTAATGAAGATTCTAGTGTTTATTAATTCTGCAGATCATGAGTCTTTGGCAGTACTAATAAACACAACATATAATGATTTTGTTATGTTTGTTGATTTTAACACCACAGTATTTGCTATTTATCACTTTGTCAACACACCTCGTGTGTATCATAAAGCTTCTGTCGGTCGGCCCATCACGAGAGCTTTGAATGAATAATACAGCTTCCTTTGCACAAGGCACAATAGAGAATTATTTAACAACGTGACACCATACACAACATATTTTTACTCCTTAATAATCTTTTTTGTGAAGAAAGACGAGATCTTACTTCATCACATCCAACGACTCTTTGTCCAATGACAATGTCTTCCATTAACCTCAATACATTTCTCTAATAATCCTTTGAACATTAATGCATGAACAAAAGTTTCAAAAAGTTCAAAAGAAAAGAAAAAAGGTGATTATTTAAAAAAAAAAGTTTTATTGGATTTACTGTATAATGCCTCGTTCATTGATTTTCTGTAGCTTTCCCAAGACCAATGATTTGTTTGAAATGTATTTGAATCCCATGAATTATCTTAAACCCAGGAGAAACTAGTTTATTGATCCCAATACAGAGAATGTCAAGCACATTTGCAACTCAAACTGAAATGTCCTAAATCCCTCTTAAACTCAGCAAGGGGGCCATACTACTGATTCCACGCATGCCTTCTCTCCAGGATACCTCCTTTTTATATCTCATGCCTCTCTCCTTCTTTCTGTTTTAGCTAATTTAATGATGTGTTGTTTTTTGCTTGCTTTCTCTAAGAGCATGTTTAAATGGCTGACATTGATGAATGCATGTAAAGGATATGCTGCAGGTAGGATATGGTTACCAGCTAAGCTGGGGAGGGAGAAAGGGATAAGAGGGAGGAATACAAGGAGGGATAGTTTATAGATGGGCCTGGGGGAGTGGTGGGGCTGTGCAGAGGGGCAGGATGTTTGTCTTCCAATGAGCCGTGACTCTGAGAGAAAGAAGAGCGGAGAGTAGGATGAGAGCGAACAGAAGGGTGAGAAGAGATGAGGGAGGGGGATTAACAGTGAGAGCCTCGGCATCATTGACAAGGCACGGGGAGGTCAAACGGTGGAAGTTTAATCACTGTTCATACACCTTACTGCTTAATCCATAATAATGCAAAAGCAAAACATATTGTATCAAATACTTAAAAATATATATCAAAAGACTGAAACGAATGTGAAGATAAATACATGTTCATCTTGAAGTTGCTGCTTCGTTGCTGTGTTCATGCACACAAAATAATATGGTTTTTATAACTCAATTAAGATTTAGGTCTGCTCTGCAGTTAGAATTATAATCATGTATTGCTTACATTGGGTCTCAGTTGGTGATGGTAAAAAACATTGGCCACATCTAACGCAGACCCAGCCCTGGTTCATAGCAGGTCAATCAATTCAATGGTCGTTTAATAGAAGGAACACTTTGGTATAAAACTAGTACCTTACTTTATAGCTAATCTTAGACACCACAGTAAAAGTGAGCTGGAATTACCACAGTGATTGACAAGAGAAACCATTTGACATGTTTCAGATTTGTTCAAACCATTCTGAAATTAATAGGACTTAAATCCAATTGTTTATGAATTAACACTATTTTTTACAGTGATTTATGATAAGGGCAGGGGCGTCTTCAGGTCTTTTGATGCCCGAGGCAAGAGTTGTGGCCATTTTGCATTCGTGTTGTGACCTTTTTGCATTTGTGTTCATTTCTTTAAATGCATTCACCTGACACTTCCCGGCCACCGGGTTTCCGCAACGGAAGTGTTTCCGACGGACCGGTATTACAGACGGACACGTTTCTGGCGGATGTTTTTAACCCACCAGAACAGTTAAGAACAAGAAGAAGACATCGAAACGCGTATGAAAGTAAGTGAAAGTTGATTGGGATACTCTTATATTTTTCATATTAGGCTATCATATCATAATACCCGTCCGTCTGTAATACCGGTCCGTCGGAAACACTTCCGTTGTGGCCGGTTTGCATTCGTGTTGTGACCTGTTTGCATTCGTGTTGTGACCTGTTTGCATTCGTGTTCGTTTCTGTAAATGCATTCACCTGACACTTCCCAGCCACCGTATATAGGGCCCCGAGCTGAAGGGGGCCCCGAGGGATGGCTGACATTAGTTAATTTCAATGACAAACTAATGTAACTGCTTTGAGACGCTGCAACAACAGCGCAGTAAAAATCTCCCGCACGGGGCCCTTTCCGAGTAGTCACTGGCTAGTTGCTAGTGGGGGCCCCGACAGACGGCAGATATCATCGACACAACTTGAAACCCCACGAACACATTACAATGACACATCGGGAACCTCCCCAATGGGGCCCCACTTCTACCCTGCATCAATGTGCTGTCCTTGTTGTCAAACACAAGGAAAAAATTAAGCGGACATGCGCCTCAGGGCGCATGAAAAGAAAAAAGAAAAACAACAAGAGGATGAAAAGAAAAAACATTATAGTGGTAAATGAGAATGTGTAAACTGTGTACTTATATAATAAAAAAGTTTGTCCCTGTTCGTCCCAGGCACTTCGTCCCAAACAAACTCCCAGTCATCCATCCAGCACCAGAAAAAAACAACTGCACATTTAAGTCAGCCATTTTCTTCAAAACACATTTATAAAGTGTGTATAAATGTATGTATTAATAATTCATATTTGACAGTGTGGTTAACAACACACTTCTGTGGTATGACAAACTTAGAGTACATATTTATTCTTACTTTATACCAATTTTAACAGCTTTATTTTAAGAAGTAGTCCAGCTTTGCTTACACAGCATGTCATAAGTCTTGTTGCCAATGGCTGTGAACATACTGTACATTCATAGCCACACAACAAGTTAGTCCTTTGCTGTCAATGATTTGCCAATTTAAAAATGTAAGAATTGAAAGATAATGTATCCATACATTTTCTGCTATAGTCTAAACAATGTTACATTGAATAAAATGCTAACATGAAGCATAAAAGTTGTTACTGCAAATGAATGTTCAATAATTATTATAGATATAACACCAAGATGTCACAGTTCTTACTTTCCACTTCAATTCCTTGTTTTTTTGTTGCTTTTTTGCTTGGTTGCATTTTTATCATTCTTAAAATTTTGCACAGTTCAGTTGTGTTTGTTTTTCTGGCATATATATATTGTGCGTAAAGTTTATATTCAGTTTAGATAGTTATGTTATTTATTATGTATTTTGAATGTTCATTATTTAATAAAGTATTTATTTACTGATTCGTCATAGTACATCTTGCCTAGGGCCCCCAGGGGGTCTAGAAACACCCCTGCTCTTGAGAGCAGTCAATACATACTGTATTCAGGAAAAAGGAACAAAATTAGTCAGACCTCTGCAGTTGGAATCCCGTAAAAGCTCTGACCAATCCCTGCCATCCAGTGTGAATGGGAAGAACCAATCAGAAGCCTTCATGTCTCTTCCTGCCCACGGGCCCCTCTGTCCTTCCTTTCTCCTGCATGCAAACTCATCGCGTGACACCGTTCCCGGAAACATCAAACACAAACGAGGCATCTGAAGGGCCTGAAAAGTGACCCAGAGGTTGCTGTCTTTCATTTGGACACCTCATTAAACATCAGATGCTGTAGAACAAAGGCTTGGGAAAAACGTGCAGCTTTATTTTTAAAAACTTTACGTCATGACTCACCTCAACACCTCAAATATACAGGCAAGGAACACTTTGTAAAAGTGGCATTTCTCATAGATGTGAGGTGCTTCTGCTACCCTCAGTCATTCTCCTGACTCAGCATCAACAAACCTCATCACTCTTCGCACCATGCTGGCCACCTTCCCACAAAGACGCTTGCTTGATATTGACCTCTACCAAGTGGAGAAGATGCTATCATTGCACCTGCTCAATATGGTACTATTAAAAATATCCAAAATCCAAAGTGCGCCCCCATCATTCATCTGCAGAGCTTATGTTTCACATTCCAGGAAACTGTTTGCTTTAGTGGAGACCGCAATCTGTGGGTCTGTTTGTGTTTGTTTGATATGTATTAAGGTAGTTTGTATGATCAGATGAACCAACAGGTGTGTGCAGATTTTATGAGAACCTGTCATAATGAAATGATGAAACCTGATGGATAATACTGAAGCTATTGTGCGAAGCATTGTGGGAATGGGAGACAATAGGAAAAGGTTTTCTGATGAAGTGCAGAATTTTCTGGAGCTGATTTCCTGATAAAAGAGACCCTGGAGACCCATAACAGACCGATAGGGGGATTTGATTCATGTTTTTATCACATTACATTTGCAAAGAGGGGCCGAGCTGAGATTATTTAGAGATAGATAGATAGATAGATAGATAGATAGATAGATAGATAGATAGATAGATAGATAGATAGATAGATAGATAGATAGATAGATAGATAGATTTATTGATACTAAGACTGGCACCTTTTTTCTTCTTCTTCTGTTTCTCTTGCTGATATAACAGCTAAAAATGTTGCGTAATATGACTTTAGATCTTACAGTGCGTAGTTTTTCAAGAGCACGCATGTCTGACTGCGTGCGTTCTGACGTACACATACAAACGCAGACATCTGCAATACTTAAAACTGTTTAGTATCAAATTTATGAGCTAATAATCCTGTTCAGGAGCATTTCCATCCAGCTGTAAATGAGGGGGTGAAAGACAAATAGATCAGTAATTTCATACACAGAGAGAAGGGAGTCGTTCAGCAGGGAGAAGCTGAAGCTTGACTCAAACTTATCATTCTCATCCTCACTGCTATTTTCAGGTCACTGTTTTTTTCTGTTCTCATGCACCTCTTTTCCCCTCACTCGTAAATCTCTGCAACCAAACCACCAGCACTGAAATCTCACTGACTGAAGAAATGAAGGACTACAACCAATAAACTCTGGCTGATCCCATTATTACCTTAAGGTTGGTTTCTCAATAAATTGCCAGATTAAATAATGAAATGTAATTATTTCTTCCGTGACTTCCTCATTGTTATCACTTTGGAATACAATGACTCTGTAGGCGTTTGATTTATTTAAAGTTATATGCTGTTTCATCTTCCTTTCCGCCCTCTTCTTTCCTTCCATGCATTCCTCCTCTCTTCCTCGCCCTCTCTTTCCCTTCCCTGTCATGTGTTTGATTAAACATTGTTAACATGTGGCCTAATTCAGCATAATTCACAGAGTGAAGTCATGTAAACAGCACAAGTGTTTTAATCGTCAAACTTATTTTATGACATATTAATGTTCTCCATGGTTATGTGTTTAAAATTTAAGCACTTGAATGGACTGGTATTTCCGAACTAAAATAAAAGACTACCCAGGGACGTTGCAGTATTTTACTTTACTTTTTTTTTTTTTTTTCAAAAGGAGCCAAATGATGCTGATTTGCCATTCATGTCCAAAAAAGACTCTTCACGGTATAAATATTTTCCCAGGCGTTGCAGCAAAGCGGTGAAGCAGCAGTGAGTGAAAATGACCATCAAGGCACAGATGGAGAAAATGTTTTCATCTCGAAGAACATAATCTACACAACAACAAAAACTGCAGGCATGAACCCAGCTTAAGCTGATTGACTTGATTCCAGCATAATGAATTAAATAGAAAAGACTTCAGGAGACACGTGAAGTTACACTAGGAGACAGCTGCGTGCAGATATTTGTTCAGCAGGTCATTCATGTTGATTGATAGATTGCAATGCCACAGAAAATTCTTGAGTGTAAGTCTGTTTAAATAAGTGTGGACAGAGGAGAGCATTTCAAAGGAGAGAAGCTGTAAAGGAAGAAACCAGTGAGTCATTTGACAGAGAATGCAAGAAGTTGTGTTTGGTTCAAACCCAATAGCTATAAATCGACTCATACTGGGAAAGCTGATTGTAACCCATAACTATGCTGTGAATGTAATTTCATTTATCACTGCATTGTTAATTTTCTGCCATAGGTTTTGTCATAAGTGTATCCGTCTGCTCTTTAAAACCACAAAAGCAGATTAAGACACTATGGGACAGATTCACTAATATCTGAAATAAAAGGTGGTAAACCAGTTGCTTCCCTAAATCCTTTGGTGATGCAGTTTCCTCACCTGCTGCGAGGAATTCACTAAGATTGCAGCAATGATTAGTGCACGTGCAGAAGTGGTGGAGACCGCCCTATTTAAATGTGCATTTTGTACGTGTTACGTGGAACATGGAGCGTGAAGGAGAGCTGAGTGTGCGGAAGCAAAATAATAAATTTGAAGCAGCAGAATAAGAAGTGTTAGTAGAGGAAGCATTCATCCCAAATATATTAACTCAAATTTAGACGGAAAAACAGTCAGCTTTGATAAATTACATTGCTTCCCCTGCATTAATTTATTTGCATTTCCCCCTCCCATTTTGTTGCTCCCCTTGTGAGCTCTGCCTACTATACATATTCAGTAGAGGGAAACCCGCTAAACGGATTGAGGGCGCATTGCGACGCGCAGCAGCCATGCACTCCTGATTCCCTGGGGTTTGTATGGCCTATTAGCGCATGAGACGTTTGCACACGTTTTAATACCCCTAAACCTTTAGTGAATCCACCCCTATAACTGTACTCAATAAAATACTGTAACATCACAGGCCCTGCATTGACAACATAAACAAAGCGCAGAGGGAAAGCAAGTCTGACACATGTGAATGTTTGAGTTTGCAATCAGACTTTCGACTCAAAAATAATCCAAAATTGTAAGTTACAACTTGTGGTGCTTTTCCACTGGCAAAAAAGCAGCCCTTGTCTGAAAATGTGACATAGGCACAAAGCAGACACTGATTGGGTCTGGGACTCATCACAACGTAGTCATCAACTCACGCACAGAGAGGAAGCATTTGGCCACCATAGACTTTTGTTGGCGATCTTGTGAGGATGGCAGCAAAAAAAGTGCACTCCGTGGAGTCTGGCAGTTTCGCGTATCATGTTGGTACTTAATGGAAAGGCTCAGAAAAAACAGTATCGGGCCCCGAGTGAGGGGCCGTGTAGAGCCAATACCGCCAATGGAAATGCGCCATTAATGTTTGTGGGAGATTGTTTGTAAGAGACTGGACAAGATTTCACTGCAGTGAAAGTATAAATGTGAACATACTGTATATAGTATACAGTAGGACCATCTCATTATAAAGAAACCTGTAGCAGTGCTATAGCATGATGTTGATGAAAGTCTGAATGATTGAGGTCACAGTTGTTCTCCCAACATTTGCCTGGACCCTTTGACCAGCTTTAGTCATTGTAAGCCCATCATTGAGAAGGTGGTTTACTTTAGTGGCTCTCATCTCATCAGGAACGATCATATGTCCTCTGTTTCTTCTGCCTTCTCCTCTGTTTTCCACCACACAGCCTCACTCCTCTCCCTCTTCTTCTCTCTGCCTAATATATTATTTTTTTGGTTAAGGAAGTGAGCTTGTAATCAGAGGGTCACCAGTTCGAATCTCACCTGGTCCATCACTGAGGGATGTTGAGCAAGTCCCTTAACCCTAACTGCTCCTCAGGGATGGGTTAAATGTAGAGATTGGAATTGCCCCCCAGGGACAAATACATTTTCTATTAAGTATTAATTTATTATAACCGTCCAATAAACTGTCCCTCTATTGTCAGACATTATAACATTGAAGTTTCCTTGTACACAGTTTTTTTGTTCCTTTTGTTTTTTGTTTGTTTTCATTTTCCTTTTCTGGGGATCACCGATCACAAATTTTTAAAAAGCCTGACCTGCCGATTCCGATTTTGGCTGATACCGATTTTTTTTATTAACTGACCGCATGCACCTCGAATGTTCCAATTGTATTTTGTTGTAAAACATTGAACAATATCCATGAAACAGTGCAAAGTTGTTGTTTTAACTGCACATGAGGTAGTTATCTCAAATATAAATGAAAAGGTTAGAACATTGCTGTCCAAAATACTTTCATTTTTCACATTTTAAAAACAAACTAAACTTGTGCAACAGGTTAAACTGTGGACCTGTTTGGAGCTCTTTGCCAAAGCAGTATTTTGGTTTTACAAACAAAGAAAACTAAAAGGTTTGAAGTAGATTAAAAAAAATAATCTACAGGACAAATTAACAAAGCATCTTAAGCACCAATAAAGTGTCCTGAGTGTTAGGTTTCCTTGTAGTGTAAAACAAAGAAGAAGAAAAAAAATACTAATTCAGCAGCTTTGTGGATGTTTACATTTAAAAATATCAATCTAAAAAATAACTTACAACAGCTTACAGGATAAAAGCTCCTAAAAGTCAAATGCAGCATGTGTCACATTTTCAAAAGTCAAGTAATGACAGAATTAACATGGCACAGGTTAGTTGTTCTCAGACTTATTGAAGTCACTTTTAGATTAGTAGATTAGCTTGATTGCTAGCTTCAAGCAACCCCATCAAGACTTGTTTTACAAGAATTACCAACTGCCGTCCTTTGCTCTCTTTTTGTGTGTATTACTGCTGAACTGCGGACATGCTAAGCTAACCGTGCTGCGGGTGTTGTTGTTGTTCAGCTGTGTAGCAGATACATGCGCAGGTCCGTGCGTGCGAACACGAACTAGTGGGCGGGGTCTATCAGTCTATCAGAAAAGATCGGTTTCACATGCAAGGATCGGCCGATCGACCCAAAATCAGGGAGATCGGCACCGCCGGCCGATTGATCGGTGCATCCTTAATGGAAATGTATAGAAAGATGCTAGACATATTATGTCAACATGTTCAACCATGTTGCACATAAAGACTGCGATGGACTAATTCCTATGGGAGTGGTGGCCTAGTGGTTAAGGACGCTGGGCTTGTAATCGGAGGGTTGCGGGTTCAAGCTGGGCCATCCCTTAACCCCGAAATGACTGCCCACTGCTCCCCATGGATGGGTTAAATGCAGAGGACAAATTAATGTAATAACATCACATGGCCAATTAAAGGCGAAAGCCCAGATTTTTAAATGTTGTGGGGGGGTGATGCGCACAAGTGACCCGATGATCAAACCTGACAGCTGTTCCCTGACCCACATTTCCACACTGATTCTCTCTCCGTGCTAACCAACACACCACACTATTGTTGTCTCTAGCACAAAAGTTTTACAAGATGGTTTAAAGTTATGTCATAGGCATAAGGCTGAGAAAGATAGATAGATAGATAGATAGATAGATAGATAGATAGATAGATAGATAGATAGATAGATAGATAGATAGATAGATAGATAGATAGCAGAGGTGAAAGTAACGTATTACTGCAATTGAGTTGCTTTTATGGGTACTTCTACTTTTTGAGTATATTTCTAAATCAGCGTTTTTACTTGTACTTAGAGCCACACCATGGACTTTTTGATCTAAAGAGTTGACCCATATGAGTTATTTGAAATGATTCCTCAGGCCAAAATACAGCGATTGACAGTATCAATGTTTCGAACAGGGCTTCCCTCTTGAAATACCGACTACGTAAGTATTTCTATTGATGGAAAATTCTGAAAATTCACTGTGATTCACATTGTGTAAAAAAAAATCACTGCACTGCTTTTTGCAGTGTCACCCACTGGTATAATTAGCCTACTGTTGCTTTTATGGGCCATTATCACTGACTGTAAACAGCCACTGTAGTCGGTTACCCCTCTCTGTTGGTCCTATGAAGGAGCAGACATGTTTTACAGGCCTCATGTGTTTCACATACGTCAAACATGTGCATTGTTGTGCCCACACATGTTTCTTCATGGTAAATACTTTGTGTGAATGCACTGTGTAACTAAACTATCCTACTGAGAAAGTGTGTTTTTCATTAACTTAGCCTCATGTCCTAATGATAGCTAGCCAAAAGAAAAAAAGTAACAAACATTTATCAAATATGCTTTTTTAATTATTCATGGAATTCCAAAGCTATGCTCAGCACTACTCTTTACAAAATGATTTATGCCTGAGTTGATCCACAGTCCCAGACCGTAGCTAAAAAGCACCGGCTTCAGAAATAGTGAATTTTTAAAAGTAACACTTGCCCTTGCTCAATGTGTTTAAAGGGTTTGTGGTCACATTATATCACTGGCTTGGAAACCACTTGGTTGCTCATGTGCCAAAAACTAAAATGGGAAGAAAAAAAAACGCTCATTTTTAAAATCCTTTGCGTCTCATTTAAGATCTGTTTTCTTTTTGCTGATTAATGGTCGTGCTTTGGTTTTCTTATTTATTTATTTCCATGCATGTATGAAAATTTTATCCATATTTACCCAGTTTAGTTGGTTTAAAAAGTTAATTTAAACAAATAAATAGAGATCTCATTAAAGTACATTTTAGATCGATAAATGTAAAACATTGCTCAACTCTGTTATAACTGTTCTTGAAATCTAAGCAAACGGAGGGCGGTACCAGCAAAAATATGGTTATTCTATTACATATTTTGCTGTGAGACTAGGTTCTTATTCCTCATCAGCCTCTTGGGGGAGGGGTGAAACAAGTAAAAATTCAAACAAATCCATCCATTAAGACATTGCAGTGTTTATGTAATTGAAAATATGATGTAAACCAGTGAAAAAGTACCACTTTTTCATATTTCTGAATCCAGGTACCCCTACTGTCCGACTATAGCATTTTTCTTAGAATACTTTGAAAAAACAACTATAGAGCATAATGATGGAATGAACGAGTGATAACACACATTTTAAAGAATGTTGTCTTGTAAAGAAGTTGAATGAAACAGTATTTAGTGGCCCCTGAATACATTTGTTTCTATAGTTTTTATTGTTTTTGGTCATCTCCTGCCTGGTTTAGGACCGAGACTGACCCTTGCATTTACAGTACATGTTCTAGTCAAGATAATATTATGTTGTTCATTTGTAACTAAAAATAAACATTATAAAACCAAATATTTTTAATGCTTTTATTTGTTATTTTTTCACTCTCTCTCTCTCAAGTATCCCCTGTAGTGCCATCACGTACCCCGAGGGGTACACATACCCCCATTTGAGAAAAAGTGATATAAATGATCAAAGATGCTCCAAAATAACCTCTACTATTTAATGCCAAAAGTTGTCTAATAACATATAATAAAGACAATGTATCTTTTTAACTTGTTTGTTTTTGAACAGGAGATTTGAACCGAAACGAAAAGATGAATTCGACGCACTTGGCTTTTGGCTTGCAGCTTATTACCAGCCAACATAACAAATAACACTGGGGATAAGTTAAATAACTGCCACAAATTCCACACAGAAAAACAAAAAGTGCTCAATGCCCAAGGCAACACCTCCTGTAATGATGTCTGCAACACATTGGTGAGACGGATCAAATAGAGTCACAAATTTTGTGGCTTGTTTTTTATTGGGTGATGGTGGTGGATGGTGAGTGCATGGTATCTGCAAGGGTCGACCGCTTAGTTGTTGATTGAAGGTTTTATTTATTCTCAGGTTTGTACTATGAACGTGTTCAATTCAGTACAAAGCAGGCGTGTTTGTTGGGCTGTAAACTAGACTTTTTAACAGTTGGCACATGTCAAAGTGAAGTTGAAAATGGGGCAAATCGGGGACATGATTCCACAGTAAACAGAGCACATATCAGAAACAACCTCATGTTTGGAACATCTGAAGCTTTTCTGTTGACTGTTAAAACCACAATGTCTCAACAGTTCCTGAAAGCAGAAACAGTAAGAAGCCAATGGTAATTCTGACCGAACAAATGCAGCCAACACTAAGCTTTCCTTTGGGAACCGACCCGCCATAATTTGATTTCCCACAATGATGAAAAGGTTGAAAATATTATGCATCATAAACAGACAAATACTATTTGCTCCACAGTTCACATGGGTTGTTCCACTTGAATGAGAAACTGAGGGGTAAATTATAGTTTCACACATGTTTTAATTCACGCTCTTTCCATTAGAGGCCCTTAGATTGAGAGGAAATTGTTCACTAGAAAAATAAAGTACAAGCCATCTGCCTTCTTTCAAGTTTCTATTGCAAGCAGTTTTGAAGTTTTACTGCGGGCGTTTCTTGACCATGTGTTTTGTAAAAACGCCAAATTGATTTGCAGAATCTGCATGTTGAACTGTATTTTCCATGATAATTAAAGTTTTCTGTCATTTTCTCACAAACTTGCTTTCCTCACGAACCAAAACCACCAGACGACAGAAGAAAAACTGGGTTTCATGGGCAAGAAGAAAGACTCCCCATGCACATTAATCAAATAACCCCAAGCTAGTCCTATACACACCATATACACACGTTCCACACACCCTAATATGCACACAGGCACCTCACAAGAAATAACCTAAACATCTTTCTTTCATTCACACACACACACACGCACTCAGAGAGAATACCTGTTCCCAGCCCCACCTGTTGCCGGGCAACAGCTGATGAGAAAAATGTGTGATGTTTTCTGATGATTAACCTTTCCTGGATAGCAGCAGCAGTGTTTGACCCCCCCCCCAGCATGCTTTTGTTGCCACTGCTTTATACAAAAAAATATAAACCTCGGGGCAACAGGAAAGAGAAGATCATTTGTTTCTTTGTATGTCATTGGATGATTCTCACCAAAATTCTTATAGTATTTAGTACGTTATGATTAAAGGATAATTGTGATATTTAATGATATATAAAATTAGACATTTAGCCAGCCCACATTATTTTAAAGTCCTTGTAGAGCAGCAGGAATAGAAAAACCCGGTCGAACGGCAGACACATGGCAGCCATTTTGCCAGAGGTGACAAGTAACAAAGTACAAATACTTTGTTACTGTACTTAAGTCGTTTTTTGGAATCTGTATTGTACTTGATTATTTTTTTATTTTTTTTTGGCGATGTTTTACTCCATAATTTTTTTCAACAAATATCTGTACTTTCTACCCATTTTGAAAACAGAGCTTGATACTTTTAAGACCTTCGAAGATGACGCCATGACATAAAAAGGCATGGTACATACAGCCTTGACGAAGAGACACAACAGTCAGATAATCTGAAACAATTTAAGGACAAAACGAGGAGTACATTTTTACACACATACAGATCTCAAGTCAACTCTTCATTGAACGAACTTTACGTTTGGAGAGTTGGAGGAACGTAAACAACGACTGGAAAAGAAAGAACGAGGAAATACGGAAGAAAAAGACTGTGAGGAGGAGTAACAACAGGAACAATGACTGCAGACGAGAACACATCACAAAAAAAAAAAAAAGGGGACAAAAAAAAAAAAAAAAAAAAAAGGGGAAAAAAGAGGAGGGATGTAAAATTATCTGTGTTCAAATTAGGGGACGGATCTGGATAAGCATAATGCTTTTTTCCGTCGCCCTTTCCGGCATGAAAAAGGATGTGATTTTGCTCTGAATGTCAAATGAATTTCTGTGAATACGACCATGTCGGAAATGAACTGAATAAATAAATAAAAAAAAAAAAAATAAAATAAAAATGGTCCCTTAGTTTAATGGTTAACATTTTCAACATTCTGTTGAAGGTTAACACTACAAGAAGTGCTATCTTTTAACAGCAATGCATATTTTGTTATTGCAATTAAATAAATTTATTTATTTCATTGCATAATTGTGACCATCACCAGCCCTCCCTAGGGAAGGGTAAGAAATACTTTATTAAAGGGAGGGTGTAAAAAAGAGAGGGCAGTGTTACACCAAGGTGAGGGGTTGGAGAGGGGTGGGGAAGTTAACAGGGAAGAGGGATACAAGATAGGAAATGGAATGGGTGGGGAGTAGTCGTTAGGTTTCAAGTGATGCGATGTGAAATTGTGGTTGTGTATATTGTGCTTATTGTTGAGTTATCAAGCCAGTTTGGTGACCAGTGTGCGGCTTAGGAATAATGGTGGTGGCTGTGAACAGAGGAAGAAGTGAGTGGAAATTCCATAAAACAGGTATTTGGGAACAACGTGTCTAAGGTTGAGCCCAGTATGAGTGTTATCCCACAGCCCAAGGCCAGTGCATCCATGACAAATGTATTTCCAAGAACCGCCACTGCAAAACCCACGAGCCGCCCCCGGGCCCGAAGAAGCAGCCAGGCCAGCAGCAAGAGCGGGCAATCTGGGGGCCCCCGGCGACCACCCCACGGCCAAGCAGCCCCCCGAACGCCCCCAAGATCCCAAGCCGAGAGGCAGCCATCGCCCCCCCCCATACACACCCGAGAAAGCCCCAAGGAGCCAAGGACCCAGCGCACCACGCCACCGATCCAACCCCCAACCCCCAGACCCCCCACCCCATCCCCCCCCCACACCCCCCCACACCCCCGCGCCCAACCCCCCGAGGGGAGGGCCCAGAGAGCTCCCCGCCCGAGACCCCAGCGGAGGAGCCGAAGCCCACGCCCAGCAGACGACCAGAGCCACGCCGAACGGGCAGCCGGCGGGCACCCGCCGCCGAGCCCAGAGCCAGCAGGGACCCGACCCCAGGCCAGAGGGACCCGGAATGGACGCAGCACCAGGAGCAGCCCGCCCAGGGAGGACGACCACACCCCAAGCCGCATAAGGCACCAGGGGGCCGCCGGGAGTCTCCCCGCCGGCCCCCAGGCACCCCAACCTAGCCCCCCATGGCGCCCCAAATCACCTATTGTTGATGCCGCCTGCGCCACGGGTTTCAGTTTTTTTTTTTTTTTTAAAGCCAGGGCCCCCTCCAAGGGCCAAGCCAGACCGCCTTGCCGGGATGTGACCCCCTATGCATCCCTAAAAAAACATTTTAACTCATGGTTTTTAATTGAGTATTTGCATTTTCTTTTTTTCTTTTTTTTTTTCTATGAAAAAAATATTTACAAATTGTATTTGTAATGAGTGCTAAATTCTCCAAGTGTTCATAAAGGGTAACAGATTCAATTTATTTCTATGTACCAGTTTTCTACAAGTTCTTAAAAATGTTAAACTCAAAGCTGCTCTGGGTTTTATTGATCAATAGAACTTTTTTTTCTTGACCCCATTTTATTTACACACTTTATTTATTACGAGTGATGCATTCTCCAGGTGTTCAAATGAAACTGAGTTCACTTGTTTCCATGTACCATTCTTAGTGCAGCAGATTAATTGCATATTTCGAGATGTGACAAAGTGGGGTATATATTATTATGCTGGGATTACTAGCACAACCTGGAGACTACTACCAAACACACATCTAATCCCCAATTATAAAGGTCACACAAATCCACCACACACCGTGGGCCTGCAAAGACCAGAGATTGTTAAAGGTTTTATTTATCCAAAAATGGATAAAATGCAGTGCTCTTTATAAATACTACTGACACAGGTACCAAGCTGGGGGGGGCAGAAAACAAAAAAATAAGATAACCAAAAAGAATGTTAGACATGACTCACGACACAACACCTCTCACGGTGAAGGAAACCACCACCTTGATACAAGGCTGCCACCAGTGGATTCCCTCAGCTGTGGTATAAATAAACATAAATATCAAAATAACAGGAAAAATGAGCAAGTTAACAAGTTTAAGTAAATGAAAAGAACAAAATTCCAAAGTAACACAACAATCCTCAAAGTATGTTAGTCAAACCAAGCAGGGTTAACTGTACACCAAACACACACACACTAATAACTTAGTTCGACAAATGGATGAAGCAGAAAACTTAAATACAAAATGTCATTAAAGCAGGCTTTAACTGAAACCATGCAGGGTTGAATAAACACTAACATGCAGGTACACACACACACAGACCCACACAAACAAAACACAGGTAAGGTTACGGTAAAGGCCGACTGCCAAAAGGTATAAAACGACGTTGGGTCAAGCCGATACAACTCCCTGGCTAGGGCACGATGTACACAACAAGGAGTGAAACAAAACAGCAGCACCAGTTTAGGAAACCGAGCTCGGCCGCGTTCCGTGACGTGCGTCGCTCGGTTGAGCTGTGGTTTGTGGAGGCGGACGCAGGATTGCTGCAATCTGGCCCATGACCACGTCAATGGAGAAGCTGGCGAGTTACCAAAGGAGCCCCAGATGCTCGTGAATCCTGAAGACAAACATGATATCTTGCTAGTACCCTCACAACATGATCAAGAGAGATTAGCTCCAATAAAATCTAGCCTAACCTTTACGGGGAGACAAGCTGCAAAGACGCTGCGCAGGACTGCAACAGAACTAATAAATGGCAGTAAGCAGACTGCACACCGCATTAAGCAGTGCTATCTGCCAACACTCACGCTTTCCTGTCTTCAAGGAGAACACAAATCGGTCCAACTGGAGCTCACACACACACAGATGTCTGGTCCTCCTGAGTCTGAATATATGCATCCCTCCCGGGCAGAGTTAGAACTGCGTCCACTCGAGGCAAAACACTCAATCGCGGTGCAAAAAATTGCGTATTTTGTAAAAAAAAAGGTGGCACCAGCGGACATGTTTTATTCCCCCCAGTCTGAATATGTGGTTTGATTTTGGCTGGAGGCCGAATACCGCCCGCAGGAGGCCGTAGAAGTTTGGTGTTTTCCTGCACTAGGGGTAACCTTGGTCGATGGGAGAAGGTACTATCAAAGTCGCTCCCTTTTTCTCATACTCTTCTAACCATTGAATAGCAAAGGCGGCCATCTTGAAAATGGTGACCATATTACATTTTTGAGTGGTCAACACCTTTTTCTAAAATAGTGGCCCTTAGAGAGTGTCTGTGCCAAATTTCATGCTTTTATACCAAAGTGAACCTTTTTTTTTTACTAATATGCTGCACTATCTACAAGTTCTTAAAATTAAAAGATATGGAATTTTTTTTACTTCTAAGTACATTTAGTAACATGTATTTTTTACTTTAATTGAAGTAAGGGAGTAACTTCAATACTTTGACTTTAACCAGACTCATTATTCAAGTATCTAAACTTTTACTTGAGTATTGAAGACTAGAACTTTTGGACTGTTGCAGTTAGCGCTGCCCGTGGCTTTTTCTCATCTAAATCGTCTCAGCGCGTTCTCCATCACATCCCATATGTAAAAACTGCAGCTGACTGCCAGCTGTGGCTGCTCCGATGCACAGCTTACAATAAAGTACCCTCTATAATGTTACGTGTTTCAGAACATAAAGTTTTATATGTTGGTATATGGATCACATTTAAAATGTAAACATAAAAAAAGAAACTTAATTGCATAAATATAAATAACCATTTAGAAATAAATAGCAGCACTACTTAGAAAGTAATGTTCTGTTATTTTGAGGTAATGTTTAAAGAAAAACATGTTTGTTATTGATTTATTTTGTGGTTGGACGCACCCTTAACGCATATTGTTGCTAAAAGATAGAAGCGTTAACATTACTGCAGCTAAAAAACATCACGTTTATTTGTTGTGTCCTACCTTTTGATTTAAATATAAAATTCTATTATTATTTCATTGAACTTTGGAAGAAAAATCGGTTTGTTTTACCTCAATTTGAATCTAAATGCACTGTTTAATTAAACCTGCGGTTGTGTTTATTTAAGCATTATCACTCATTAGGCCTTTATTGAATAATACCTACATAAAAGGTAAAGTGAAATTATTTAGTCATATTAAAGAAATACAAATAAAACTTCAAAACATGTGGCTTCTTTTATGTAATTAACTGTATATTCATTTTATAAAAATTGAAAGATCAGTCGATTAGAAAAGGAATTGTTTACTGCAGCCCTTCTCGGCCTATGCAAGCCACCCTTTTCTTTTGACCTTCTATATACAACACTTTGACCTGCTTTCACTCTGTGTGTACAGCTGACATCCCCAACTTAGTGTGATTATCCATCCTACCTCCACAATCCCTCTCTATGACATGATCCCTTTCAATCACCGCAGGACCAGCACACACACACACACACACACACACACACATATATTTAAGATATGGTTGCTCCACCTTCTGCAACACAACACACGCGTCTGACTTATCCTTGTTTATTTTCATCTAATCCTTGTTCCCTGTGTGTATAATAGAGTTTCAAGAATCAAAATTAATTTATTAGAACTTCCCGATCCTGTATTTATGCATGTGAGCGTTTACTCGTGCATGTCTATTTTCATAACATTGTACTCCCCTCTGATGCCCCGTGTCACAGTCTGACTCTCTGCATGCTTCATGCTGAGAGAATGCGTTGGATAGCTGCTGGGATATTCACAGCTTTCATAGATGCAATGGCACAAAAAGCACCTTATAATGCCACAGGGCGAGCCTTTTGTTTTCACAGACTTCAGAGAGCCAATGTCTTTCGATTGTTGTCCATGCTGAGCTTGGCTTGGTTTATAAGCTGACAGCAGCACTATGGATCAGCATTGTTCCTGTCATCTAGTAGTAGTTTTATGACTCATTGGCTCAAGGTTGAGATTTGGAATCAGATGTGTGGGCTTTGGAGAGGCCAATACTCTGTTTACTGTATTGATACATGGATTAATTGCATAATATTCATGCCAAGGTCAAGTTCAGTTTATTTGCACAATGCCCTATGGTTATTACCAAAAGGGACTGCATACCCGCTAACACACCTAAATTTAAATCTCTGTGTCTGTGTACCCATGTGTTCCTCTCAAAAAGATCCATTTCAAATCATGATTTTCTGTAATCATGAAAGGAACATCATTCAGCTTTAAAAATGTAAGAATAAAACAGTGGACTGTGTGTTCCTAAGCGTTCTAAGCACGAGTTAGTTTGGTTACAATCTAAAAGCAGTGAAACTGTGAGAAAGTTCAAAGCTGCAACCAATCATTTTTTTATCTGATAAAATCATAATGTATATATATATATATATATATATATAATTTTTTTTTGACCAGGCAAAGATGGACAATTTAATTCAATTCAAATTTATTTATATAGCACGGACTACTACAAAGTCATCTCAGTGCGCTTAAGAAAATATAAAATCCATAGTAACAGAAAGAACCCGACAAGATCCACATGAACAAGCATTTAGCGACAGTGAAGAAAAAACTTTTTTTTTTAAGGAATAAATCTCCAGCAGAACCAGGTTCAAAGGTGGCAGCCATCCGTTTCGACTGGTTGGGTTTATGAACAGAAGGGCAAACAGAACAGGATAGAAGGATAGTCCATCCAAGTGTCCCAGACTAGTTGAGCCGTGAACCATAGATCAGGAACTGCCATCTCCAACATCAAGACACCTGAAATAGAAAAGAGAGAGAAAGGCGAGGAGAAGGCACAGACTGCAGTAAAAACATGATACACTATTAGCAGGTCTGCCCGCATGGTTTCGGGCTTTGTTTTTAGTGGTTAGGTTAACGTCAAACGTCTTGCGGCGTCTGCCATGGTCTGAAATGATACCACTACAGATGAGACTTCATCTTGTACTGGGCGCAAGTAATGATCTCAGCGACCATTACAGATGAGACCTTGTCCACTTTAAGTTAACGCTATTATACGGTACATGCTTTAGCAAATAGGTAGGTTTTGAGTTTAGCGGTCACACATAATGGTCTGAGGTGTTGACCATTATATGTAATGGTCAGTGATTGTGACCATTACAAATGCGACCATGTTTCAGGTTATTGCTATTATATGACATACGCTTTAGCAAATAAGTAGGTTTTGAGTTTAGCTTTAAAGATGGAGAGAGTAGCAGCTTCCCGTACTAAGACTGGGAGCTGGTTCCAAAGGCGAGGAGCCTGGTAGCTGAAAGCTCTTCCTCCTGTTCTACTTCTAGACACTTTAGGAACTAGAAGCAAACTGAGAGAGAAGTGTTCTGCCTGGACGATAGGGCACTAACAGGTCTGTAAGATACACAGGAGCTTGATCATGTAGAGCTTTGTAGGCTAACAGGAGAATTTTAAGCTATATTCTAGATTTTACAGGAAGCCAATGACGGGAAGCCAATAAATATGTTCTCTCCTCTTAGTACCTGTTAATAATCTGGCTGCAGCATTCTGAATTAACTGGAGACAGTTTAATGAGTTTTTGAGACATCCTGAGAGTAGAGAGTTGCAAAAATCTAGTCTAGATGCAACACATGCATGGATGAGTTTTTCAGCATCACTCTGGACAAAGATATTCCTGATTTTAGAGAGATTTCAGAGGTGGAAGAATGCTGTCTTAAGTTTGTTTTACTGTGGTGCTGGGTGACAGAGTAATGCCACCCAGAGACACTATTTGCTCTGATAATTTATCTCTGAGGTGATTTGGACCAAATAAAATCACTTTGGTTTCATCCTGGTTAAGAAGGAGAACGTTACGGCTCATACAGGATGTGATGTCTTTAAGACAGGCCTGGAGTTTTAATAACTGATGAGTTTCATCTGATTTCATTGACAAATAAAGCTGTGTATCATCCGCATAGCAATGGAAATGTATATAATGTTCTATAATAATGATACCTAGTGGAAGCATATATAATGTAAAGAGTATTGGTCCCAAAACTGAACCTTGTGGAACTCCATGATTAACTCTGGCGTGCGCTGAGGAGAGATTATTATAATGAACAAAGTGGGTTCTGTCTGATAAGTAGGATTTAAACCAACCCAGAGCTTTTTCTCTGATCCGAAAAACGCTTTCCAGTCTCTGCAGCAACAAATGATGATCCACTATATCGAAGGCTGCACTGAGTAAGAGCACCAGAACTGAGACCAACCCTCTGTCTGAGGCTAAGAGGAGATCATTGGTTACTTTTACTAAGGCAGTCTCTGTGCTGTGATGGCCTCTAAAGCCAGACTGAAAGCTCTTATATAAATTGTTCCTATGTAGGTGATCACATAGTTGACCTGCAATGACTTTTTCAAGAATTTTGGAAACAAAAGGGAGATTGAATATTGGCCTATAATTGGACAAGTCACTTAGATCAAGGGCTGGTTTTTTAAGGAGAGGTTTGATTACAGCGGTTTTAAAGGCCTGTGGTACATAACCTGTTACTAGAGATGTGTTAATCCATTTCATCACATTATTGCTAATTAGTGGAAGAACACCTTTAAATAGTGGATTTGGGATTGGATCTAAAAGACAGGTTGTTGGTTTGGAAGCACTAACTATTGAGGTCATTTCAGATAAACCAATTGGAGTGAAACTATGTAAATAAACATGTTATTGTTATTCTAGTTTGTTCCTGATATTCTCCGTGATAGTTATGAGCTGCGGTTGTGTTCAAAGACCAACACAGTCATCCCCAAGTTTAGCGCTTAACTGCTATTCTCATTCATGCTTTGCCACGTGTTGTCTTCAGCAGCAGTAACTTGCATTTAAGCAAGTATTTTCCTGAAAGTAGCATTTTTGCTTTGACTCTTAATTATTCTTTTCAGAGTGATGCCACAACTCATTTTCATCCAGGATGAATAAAAATGTCGTTTGGTATACGGAAATCAACCATGAAAAAGTTAACTTAAATCTAAATAATATACATTTTTACATGTTTTTATGAAATGCCAATTAAATTAGAGCCAGTGCACAATGCAAAAATATTAGAGTTCATAAATACAATTGAGAAAGAGTGCATTTGTCAAGATATACATTTCAAGCTGCCCATTACTGGAATGCATTACCTGTAAATATTAGGGACACTCCAACATATAATTTATTTAAAACTCAGCTAAGAAAAGGGCTTTTGAGTGATCAGATCAACAATCATCATCCCTGTCATAAGTTCTCTTGCATTTTATTTTGCAATTTATTTTACATTTTTATTTCAAATATGTATTGAACTATTTATTGAAACTGAATCATACATTTTTTTTAGTAAGGTGAAAAATAAAGTTTTATGAATGTTTTTATGCTGTTTAAGAATGTGACATTTTTTGTTGTACTAATGTGAATAGATTTGTTTTTAGGCTGACTTTTAACCGCTGTCCAGCGAAAGCAGATGAAAAATAGCCATTAGGCTAACTGGTACATTTACTGTAATGTTTATGAATGTACATTGTCCCTGTCAAATAATCAAAAAAAAATAAAAAATAAAAGACATAATATCACAATATTGTCCCAATTCTAACCCCTTCTCTATTATGCAAGCAATAAAGTAGAAATAGGTCAAGTCAATTGGGAAGCAAAAAAAAAAAAGCAATAAAGAAAATAAATGCCATAAATGCCTTTGCATCTAGTTTTGCTGGGATCAAATAGACCAAACTCATATTTAAAAAAAAAAAAAAAGAAAGTCAGAGGAAAAAAACTGAGGTGTTTGGAGGGTTCATGCACCTGCCCCAGTTCATTTACAGGTGTCGACTGATTCTCTCAGTGAACGGCCACAGAGACTGACCAAGTGACCTTAACCTTCTGCATCTCCATGCCACATACACACCAACATGCACACACTGAACACTCCCGTGGTCCCAACCCTGTGGGGATGGTGGGGCTGGTTTAGTCTGGGACACAAAGACAAGCATTATTCTTCCCAACCACTTACAACTACGTGCTGACACTATAAGGAGAGGGAGAGCTTCTCTAAATCTAATGCATTTGATCATACAAGTCAACAGTGTTTAGCATCTTTTGTAAAACCACTGAAGCTGACTCAAAATATTCTTTATAAGAGGCGTTACATAGCATATTTTATATGTAAAAGCATTGCATACATGAAGTGAAGGCGTAATTAAATATTTCTGTCAAAGTTAGAATTCAGGAGGTTCCCTCAGAAGAGGTGAAAGAGTTTAACACCATGTATCAATCTGTGCTATGTCTCACTGTCCTGGTCATGAGTTAGTACAGGGCAAACAGGGAAGTATAAAGAAAAAGCTCACACTCTGTTTGCATTGCTTTCCTCAGCAGTGACTGATGGAAGACCAGAAGCCACAGGGAGGGAAAGCACTGGACTCAGCCACACAGTTCCCCTTTAAACATCAACACACACAAGTTAGACAGATGAGGCTTCAAAACTGCTGCTCAGCTCTGGTCTGCAGAGGCTGCATTTCACTAAGCTGGGAAATTAAATCAATTAACAGAACCCATCATCGGACTCTTGAAACTATTGTTTTCCATCAACAAAAGTGGGAAAAACTGGTTAAATGGATGACTTAAGTATCATTTTAGAAAGAAAAATCCTTCAACACTAAATTCAGAGACACTTGGTTTTACAGGAATCATTTAGTAACTAGTAAATCATATTTAATCTCAATTGAGAATTGAGTTTAGTGCATGAGCTCAAAATTGGGATAAAGCAGTGGAGCCCAAACTTGGCTGAATTGAGTGAAACCCTGTAAAAAAAAAATTGTCATATGAGCCCATTTCATATTTTTTTAAAAGTTGTTTATCTGCCATTTTAAATGCACATAAAACCTCACCTGTGAGCAATAATAACTTTGGCATTTCCCAACTATTTGTATCCAGTAAGCAAAAAAATATGACGTATTGAACAGGTCTATAAAATAATTGGTCAATTAACTGTAATTTCTTGAATTAAAAAGATAAATTGTAAAAAAATAAAAATAACACATGACCGGCATTTTGTTCACAAAAACAACCCCTTGGGATGACTGGGATTGAGGATACCTTTGATTGCTTGTTCAAGATGCTTTAGATGTTTCACAAATCCAAAAGTGGAACGAACTCCCTCTAGAGGTCAATATGTGAGATGCTGCTTATACCTGCTTCTGTCTGCTACATTAAATGATCCCTTCACATTAAGAAAAAGGAAAAATACCGAATCATAATGGACTATTTTTATAATGTGTTGAATTTAGTCTTGATTCGTGCATAAAATAGTTAATTTTTGACACATGGTACGTTTATCATTGTCGGAAATTGTCATATAATCCACTGTGAGAGGCATAAAATATTGGCCATGTGTTAAAAATCTACTTCTAAATTAATTAAATAAAAAAAAAAAAAATAAAAAAAAAAAAAACATTAAAATACTGTACTTTTTTCTTTCTTTCTTTCTTTAATAAAAAGGTAAGGGGGCATTTTAGTGTAACAATGAAATGAAGTTTAAATCCCTCAAAACAGATCAATAAATGTTCTATTTGTTGGAACTTTCTAAACATATATCTGCATTAAAGCCTCTCTGTGTGTCTCTGACGGAGGGCATGGCCTCTAAATAAACTTTGGAGGTCATGGGGAGAGAGAGGGAGAGTGAGAGGGAGAGGCTGGATCCATCGGGCCGGCCCAGGGGAGTGAATGCTCTTGCACGCAAAGCAGAAAAACGCTGCAGCTGCTGAGACTTGGATTGGCTTTAGTGTAGGTGCCGCGGGTGGATGTGTCTGTTTGGCTGTGTGAGACTTGCACAACATCCAACTGAGGAACTGGTTTTTTTGGTGATTATTATCGCTTTCACTCTCTGTGTGCTGATGCTGAGGTGGAGCAGGGAGTCTGAGCGCATCCACGCACCGGGACGCACGGCGCATCTCCGCAAACGCAAATCATTTTGGATAATCATTTTTGGAGTATGCCAATGGATTTAACTTCTCAAAACTCTCAAAATTCTGCTTAAAATTATTTTCTTCTTCTTTTATTTTTTTGTCATAAGATATTTTTTTCTTCTATTTCTTATGCGTAAAGGATAAGAGCCACGTTTTAAACTGTGCCATTTGGAGGTGATGCTCTTAATTACAGGAAGGATAACGACTCCCTGAGTCGGTCTGGCTTTCTTGGGACACATGTGGACCCTATCCAGGATGTTACAGTCTAAACGGCCCAGGCATCATTGGGCCAAACATATCATCACCCCATATCACCACACTGCTGGGTGTCCTGCTGCGTTTAGGAGTAACCATCAGTCCAGCCTCTGCCTCCGTTAGGTAGAAGAAAACGAAATCTTATCTATAAAAATACAAATAAAAAAGGGGGTAAAGTGTTTTGGTGACCACTGACATTTGGCTTTAGGAGTCAACACTCTGGGCTACTATGCAATTACAACTGATCTCCTTTGTTTTAATCATCTTGAACTGCATGGATTACACTGGTTGTCAGCAGCACAGCAGCTCCAGGCATCGGCAGCACAAACGTGAGTAACGGACCCGCACGGTGAAAGTGCGTAAACCATGTCACGATGTTTAGGTCATTTGAAACAGTTCTGTTGTTGTTTTTTATTTGTTTGATATTTTTTGTTTGTTTGTTTTTGTGGCATTGACATATAAGGAATGGCTTTACAAAAACAGTAATCCAATTAATTTACCAATGATGAATAAGGTAAATTAATTAGTATTTATTTTTATGAGAACTTAATTTGGAATTAAAACTGGTCACTTTTAATGATTTTTTGTTACATGATCTATTGAGTAAAAACAGCTTTACTTAAAAGGCAAATGAATGAAGAACGTGGAAAATATAATGGAATATTAAAAACTTTTTCCACGTTTACATTTTTACGCATGCCCTATTCATACTGTGCAGCATATTAAAGGCAATAACAGGGGCATGTCACATAACAATGACTTTCTCTTACTAGCATTTATGATTGTTGTGTTATTGCTGCTCCTTGAAAATCAACTGGACAGGTTGGTCGGTCCCACTTGATGCGTAAACGCGGCCACAGGCGCAGCACCGTGCGCTCGGTCTATTGGTTCCCGTCGCTCTCTAGCGGCCAGCAGCAGAGTTCAAAATATACTATATATATATTTATATATTTTTTATCTTCTGTTGACCAACATCCCATTTGTTTAGGTTTTGAATCTCAGATTAAACATTTGAAGATAGGGCTAAACCTAAAACCTTCACTAAATAACTAATGCATTTGTAGTCTGGTTTTATTTCATCACAGCTGATATCACCTTCAGCTCCAAGTTTATCTCTCATCTAATGGCCTGTGGCCAGTTTTTTTCCATGACACAATGAAATAAGTCTCAATAAAGTACTCTTTTCCTGTTCTTCCTACGCACACTTTATCACTGAGAGTCTCCAGATGTTCTCTGTGACTATAGTTTTGGTATAAAGGAGTTGAAATAGCTGGAATATTCCATGTATTATGTGCCAGTGTGGCTAAAAAAAAAAAGGTATGTGATCTACAATAATGCACCCCTAGACTGAGTTATACCGTTGTCTGCTTCTGTTTGTAGAGCTTTGACTGCTCTGCTCCTAACAGGGAAGACTTAAGGGATTTATTTCTGCCACATGAAATAAAATATATATATATATATTTCATTTAGATATGTCTGTGCACTGTAAAAAATAAAGACAATTTTGTGGTGTCTGGCTAAAAACCAATGATTTCCTGCAAGACACAGATTCTCCCTTTTAGTGTTCGTTTTCGTGTAAACAACATTAAAGAGACTCTCAACAAAGTGCGTGACAAATGAAAGCAGAAACTTGTGCTGCATTCTCACATTGACTCACGAAAGATCAAAAAGAGGGATATTTTCTGTTTGTTTGTAGGAAAACCAAAAGAAAATTATTTCAAAGGCAAATTTGACTTAGCTGTACTTCTTTGTAGTAGGAGAATAATGTATTTTATTCAGTCTTCACATTTCATAATTATATGTCGTGACTCATGCCATCTAATTGGAAGGGTTTTCATACAGAGTGTGGAGTTATCTTATACCTCCAGACTTGTAGCTATTAATTGGGGTCGTCCAATAAGCTAAACTTCCTCTGATGAAGCAGATATTCGAGACTTCCAAAGATTGCGTGGATGAAGGATTACGTTGGTCTGAAGGGGTGAATGAGTACAGACCGTAGAGGGGAAATGAAGAAAAAGTGTTGTGAAGTCAATGACCATTCGGTTAATGGGTCAAGTTTACCATGCAATGACAAAACCATTGCTTTTAGCTTCCTGCTTGTCATCATTGAATACGCCATTAGAGCTTACTGAACCAATACAAATGAATATATTGTAATGTTTGAACTTTCAGCTTCACAAGCAATGAAGACAGGTGGATTTTTACTCATGGAAGGAAAATCAAGTTAGTTGTTGATTGCAAGCCACAGAGGCATTTTTGATGTCTTTTTTTACATTTCACTTTTTTCGTTTCATTATCTTTTTCACCTTGCTTCAATCTTGTATTGTGTGAACATATGTTTTGTATACAAGAGCTTGTTTGGATGTGAAAAAAGATTCCACTGTCCAGCTGAGGATTTTGTGGTGGTTGCAACTGGAAGGGCAAAGCCAAATTCCTGCATCTTAAGGCTTCTGTGAATCACTGCAGCTTGGCAGGAACACATGTGCATTAAATGAACAGCAGTTGTAAAGATAGTTATGTTATTTCAAACAGTAAGTTTATGATCTATGACAAACTGGCACGCACCACCTCCTGAACTGAAAAAGATTAACCAATGAAAGTCAGCATCACAGAAAATCAGTCCAGTGGGTTTTCCCTGGGGCTGTTGTAAATTTACTCAAGGCTTCAGATTCAGCTTATTGCCATTTGCTTGTAACTATTTCAACCTTTTCAAAGAAACACTAATAAAGGAGCAGTGAAGTTGGTGTTTACTATCTTCTGACCTCTCTGATCACAACCTCGTACACCTGACTACATGGACAAGCTTGGCAATTATTATTTTTATTTTTTTTCGTTTGTACTCGCATTTTTCATTTTTTTTTTTTTTTTTTTCTAATAGATACAGAACTCGTCACAGAAAACTTCTTTACATTAACCAAAAACAAATTTCAAACCCTTTCCAAAATAAATAACAGCATTACTGGCACATTATTATAGTAAATCTGTAAATTAGGACATCACAATTTGGGAAGTGCACCACTTGATAAAAAGGCTTCATTTAATCATTCATCAATGGTTTCAGCTAGACATGATCAGCAAGAGCATACTGGAAAAGAAAAAAATCTAACTGTGGGATTTCTAATTGATAGATGAATGATGGATGGATGGATGGATGGATGGATGGATTGACAGACGGATGGATGGATGAATGAATGGATGGGTGGGTTGATGGATGGATGGCTGGATGTACAGACACGGATGGACAAACAGATGGATAGATGAATGGACGGGTGGATGGATGGATGAATAGATGGATGGATGGATGGATGGATGGATGAATGATTTGGTGACAAGACCAGTAACTCAACATTCAGTAACTTGGTCTTAAAATATTTACCACATTGTACTCATAACTTCTTCATGATGTAATTGTGTTTGATTGTATTTAATCATTAACACAAGTTACCTGTAATACAAAAATAATAATTTGCTGTGACCGTTGAGAGATGAAAAAAATGGACACCAAACCTAAAACATAGGTACAACGACACTGATATAAACAGTGATTATATCCTACCATCTAAATGGTCAAATCAAATGCAAGTTGCCTATTGTTTTTTGATTCTGTTGAAAAATAAGACACAATAGGATATTGCTTTAGAACATTATATTATCCAGCTTATGAGCATTATAACTAAAGCCAAAAAAACTCATACCAGATGTTACACATACAAAAACAACAAGTTGAGTCCTTTGTTAACACTTTTATTTGGCCTAAAAACCAGTGTATTTGAAGGCCTACATATATAGCAAGTGTTATAGATGAAGCACTGGGATCTGGGAAGCAAGACAATAAAATAAATTATTAAGGATTTTGATTAATAGGCATTAAAAATATGCTTGTCCAAAGTTTCCAACTTACCCAAAGTAAATAGACAACATTATTACAGCTAAAGCTTTGATATGGTTGGAGCAGGTTTCTTTTCTATCTTATTTGAAATCCATCATACTGCCTCTGTCAACAGAGATCTCTGGTGTGAGCTCAGGATGCCAGCAGGGTGGCTGTCTGACCTGCTCTGACTACAATGGATGTCTGTCCTGCAAACCCCGTTTCTTCATGCATTTGGAAAGGATTGGGATGAAGCAGATCGGGGTGTGCATGACTTCCTGCCCCCCTGGGTTTTACGGCACACGCTCCCCAGAAAGAAACACATGCACAAGTAAGTACTAATAAAGTAGATTCACATATATTAAAGCCCCACTGTATATTTTACGCACTGCAGGAAACACAATAACTGGATGAAACTGGGTCTGTTTCTCTCTGTCAGAGTGCAGGTCAGAATGTGACTCCTGCTTCAACAAGAACTTCTGCACACGCTGCCGGCCTGGATTTTACCTTCATCTGGGCAAGTGCCAGGAGACCTGCCCAGAGGGGCTGGTCCGCAGTGACACGCAGAGAGAGTGTGTTCCCAGTGAGTGCTCTGAGTTCAGGGGACAGAATAATAATGTCCACCAGTATAGTGCATGAACGCCCACTTATCTGACATTGAACAACTGGTGCATTCATTATTAACGTAATTGTTTTGTGTGTTAATAGAGTGCCCAGCGGATTGTGAGTCTTGCGTGAACAGTGAGACATGTACGCGGTGCTGGCCAGGCCTTTACCAGCTGAGTGGGAGGTGTTACCATGTATGTCCAGAGGACTACGAACCATGTGACAAACTGATGCAGTGCACTCTACAAGGTCAGTCCAGTTCGTGTGTGTGTGTGTGTGTGTGTGTGTGTGTGTGTGTGTGTGTGTGTGTGTGTGTCAGTCATAAAAGTAATAAGAATCCATTCAACTGGCAAAATGACAGAAAACAGGAGGGAAATCCCATCTTAAGCTTTCGGAAAAATTTTGTTTTTGAATGTTCGTTCTTTGTTTTGTTTTTTAGTACACTGTGAAGTGGGAGAGTGGAGCGAGTGGAGCCCCTGCTCTCGGTCCGGAAGGACATGTGGGTTTAAGCGAGGCCAGGAGACGCGAACAAGGCAGGTCCTGCAGTACCCATCGCCTTTTGGCAAACCCTGCCCTGAGATCTCTGAGGTCAAACAGTGTCTGGTCAAGAGAAGGAGATGTCCAGGTAAGGAAAGAATCTACGCTATACTAAGCAGCAAGAGTTTCAATGCAGCTCAATGTGAACCCTGTGTGCTGTATCCAAGTCATATTCAAGATCAATTGTCAGTACATCACAGAGTAAATATACATAGATGACTCAAATAAACCCAACAAGCCCACGTTTGTATACGGTAGATGAAAACAGAAGTGCACGGAGAAACCTATCGAATTTTCAGAAAGTACAAACATTGGTTGGCATCACTAGTCTCAGCTAAACTGAGCGACCTCAGTGGGAAACCCAAACGTTTAAAGCAAAGCAATTAAATGTGTTCATGCTATACATTGTTGAGTTGTAACCGGTGCCAGCCTGTCATGCGTTCAGCCAGCACTGTATTTGTGGCACATGGCTTGTTTTCAGCTCACTATGAATTCCAGACCGTGCTGCTTAAGCTTGTACAACCAGAGTTAGCCGTTCTTCCGCTGAGGACTATGACTGTTTACTCAGAGCACTCTTGTTGCGGTTAGAGTGAGGACAGTGAGCGGAACACACGTGCGATTTTGCAATGGGTAGGTCGTGTGTTTTCTCATGAGACCTCTTTGGACATAAAACCAACTTTCTTGCTGCCAGTAAACAAGCATTATACTGTCATTTGTAATGAAGTGAGAGTAAAATGCTTTCGGACCAACTTGTGTCTGTATAAAGTCTTTTGTAGAGCTACATTTACAAATGCCTTGGGGTGTGTTTGCACTGCATGGAGGTGGACGGTGGCTATGGTTGTTTTTTTTTCTGTACCTCAACTCTGTAGTGTTAAATGACAGTCAGCAGACAGCCTAAAAGGTAGAGATTCAGCCCCATGGGGCCTCACACTTCTAGAACAAACACTGTGTATCTGTGTTTGTGTGTGTAGCAGAAACAGCTAGCTTAAAACAACACACGGCAACCAGGATATCAATGCTAGTTTATCCCTACAGCTGCTTCTTTCTCTCTCTCTCTCACACACACATATACATATACACACACACGCAAAACAACATACATCCCCAAAATACCAGCTAGAGAAATACCATCTCCATTCAATGTTCATTTTGTAGACTAAAGATTTACGTCATAGTTTTTGTTGGCTAATTTTTTTTCAAGTGACAATTAATAATGAGAATGTATGAGCAATTAAAAAAAATACAAATACAATATTTATTGATATTTTCTTCTAACTATAAAAAACAAAACCATAATTTCGTCACATAGGACGAAATCCTATCAGAACTCAGTCATCATGTGGTCTTACACATTGATCACATCAAATCTGTCTGTGACTATTTATAAATATTAATATCATCCCATATCAGGTTGATTAATAGTTCATTAATCTTTTAAAAATGCTTAAGCTCTTGGCAATGGGCCTGTTTTTGTAAATTTTTGTGGGCTATACCTGTAACAGATTTAGTCGACTAAAATCTTAATGTCATTTAGTTAACTAAAACTAAACTATAGAGTATTTTCACGGCACGTCGTCAACGCGGAAGTCGCCATTTTGTCGATATGCAGCAGCAAAACAAACCGCACGCACACAAGCAAATTCCAAATTCGAGGGGAAATGGTGAATTATTGCGATGGATAAACCACAGAAAAGCTCCTCAAAATGCCTTACAGATGCAAAGGCAAACAGGGAAGGACTTAGTCCACAGGAAAGGGCATTTATTTGGAAAAGTTACGTTTTATCGCAGTAATTCACCGTTTCCTCTCAAATTCTTGGGATTTGCTTGTGTGTGCGGTATGTTTTAAATGGCGACTTCCAGGTTGATTACGTGGTTGATGACGCGATGACTGAAATAGTCCTGATGACTACATTTTGGGGCGCACAGTGGCTTAGTGGTGAGCACATCCGCCTCACAGCAAGAAGGCCCTGGGTTCAAGACACTGTTGTAGGTTGATTGGAGTCTTGAAATTGCCCTGCAATGGACTGGCGCCCTATCCAGGGTGTACGCCCCCCTAACGCCCATTGAGAGCTGGGGATAGACACCTGCAGACCCCCACGACTCTGAAAACAGGAACAAACGGGCCAGAAAATGGATCGATGGACTACATTTTGACTAAAACTAAGTTACATTTTAGCCAAAAGACAAACACGATTACACAAAGATTTGTTTTGGTGATAACTTTTGAAAATAGCCCAGGGTTTATGTGATGTGTTGCACTAACTGAGAAACATACCCTGGCCCACCCTGCTGTCATCCATTCCTTCATTCACGTTTCATCCGTATCTTTTAACTGATCCTGTGCTCCATACATGTACACATACTCCCTACTGTGCTAAAGAAAACATGGACTCCCATACAAGCTCCTTTTTTACACTTGCTAGCCAAGACTTGGAGTTAAATCATCAGCTCTGTTGATCTTACCAAGGCGAACCAACAAGGAAGGAATTACTGAAGCACAAACTCAGAGATGATTCCTGGTTCAGAGGACCTAGTTATCTGTTTTGGCGCATCCCCGACTTGTTGTTTATGTTCTGCACACGCTAGAGAGGCCAGTGGTCTGACCTCAAAGACCCCTGAGTAATTCTCCAAGAGCCCTACGACATTACTACAGTACATTCCTCCTCTGTTTTTTCTTCTCTTTTGGTCTTTTATCTTTGCCCTTCACTCCAATATGTTGTCTTTCCTGCCGAGTTTTCTCAATCTCCAGTGTCCACTTCACTTTCATCTCCAGGTACAGTTAGATCGTCAAATCCAAGCACCATACCTTTGTGGACAGGGCCTTGAACTTTCTTCCCCCATCCATACATCCTTTAAAACACAAATGATAAATACTTCCCTCTTTACACAGACATTCAACCTCCACTAACATTTCACCTACATTTTTGTCTGCTTTAAGTGTCTCATTTATTGGGTTTTTTTCACACTGTCTCCCTCCCATATAAAGCGTCTATGAGTTTTTTTAAAATAACTATATAAATTTGATGTATTACAAATATTACTATTAAAAAACTAATAAATAAATAAATAAAATATAAAAACATTAAAGTTGAATAAAAAACAGAATAGCATAGGGGGGAAAAAATGTATTGTATTGTGATTAATTTACAAATATACCTAAATACACATTAAAGCTGACATTATAATTATTACAATCTTTCTATTTCATTGATCAGTTTTATACTGTAGAAAAGAAAAGATAAATAGATATATGAGTCCCTTTCCGTGTTAACATTATAAAAACTAAGACATCTTTACATATTAAAAAAAAAATTACATTTAATCAAGTTTATAGTATAGAGTCTCATAGGAAGGTGATGAGTTGTCACACGCAAACCCGCAACCCCTCCCTCGATACACCCTGGCAGCCGTGCGGCAGGCATTCCACTTGTGGGACAAACCATAGCCTTTAATCCCAGCATGGCTCCCGCCAAAAGCTCCCCCGGACGACAAAACGCCTGCCACAGAGGATGTGCCACCATAGTACACACAGTGAACACAATACACACACACGCCCCTCTACTCTCATTGTTATTAAGTATATTTAATGTCTCCATCATCCACTGCTGCTGTTTCCCACATGCACGCTCTCGAACTCTACAGCCTTTATTGTGTCAATAAGTAAAGCCTTTTGTGAGACTCATGTTTGAAATATCAATAATTTAGATTTTTATCTAGAATAGTAATCACTTTGTTTTCCACTGATCTGCCAGAAAGTTGAAGATAGAATTAAATAAATAAATGGAAGATTTTTTTTGTTTAAATTGGTAATCGGACATTGATGAGCAAAAACTGGAACATACGACAAATGTTTGCCACTAATTATATTCTGCACAATACTGCAAAGCAAAAACTCTATACAAATGTTTTTTGGGGGTTTTTTTTATCACTATATTTCACAGCAAATGTTTGTTTTTTTTAGCACATCTACCCATCTACTTTCTATAATTATCAAATACCTGCCTATCCTATACACACGTTGGCTAAGGGCCCAAGACTGGGAACACCATTGCACATGTCACCAGTTTAAAGTCTAGAATCCACACACAGATGTAATCACAGGCAAATACACATTCACTTACAACCAATTACTCCTACCCCAGCTCATTAAATATTATTTGGAGCTTTGAGTTTACTTCAATAGATATGTTTGTTTTTACGTCTTTTATCCATCAGAAATCATCTTGTGGCGCCAGTGGCTTAGTCTCTAGGGACATGGGTTGGGAACCGGAGGGTCGCCGGTTCAAGTCCCAGTATGGTCCAAAAGAACAGAAGTTGTTCTGGTAGCTGGAGAGGTGCCAGGGCACTGCCGAGGTGCCCTTGAGCAAGGCACCGTCCCCATATACTGCGCCCTTCATTGTAAAGCAACTTTGAGTACCCAGAAAAGCGCGATATAAAATTGACATATAAAAATCTTTTGTCATTTGTCCGCAGATGGCTGTCTTTCAGGGTTCATAGGTCAATCTTTATTATTTACCCACTCAGGTAATATATGGTGGAATCATATCCAGTGTACCGCAATAATACCATCATAGATCACCAGAAAGACCTGTGAAGTTGAACAATACCGTACATAGTGAAAAGGAGCCAAATGTATGTCGCAGAGTTGTTTTTTTTTTAACTTTTTTTTGGCAAAAACCATTTTGTTTTACCTGGTTTCCTATTTGGCACGTTGCTAGAGTTGCTGCCTCCCAGTGCAGATGTGATGGGTTCAACTCCTGCTATTGACCTGCCAAATTCTCTGTGTTTATGTAGCCACTGAGTGTCTGATGTCATGTTGGACAGTCTCCAGCAGACCTATGCAACATGTACAGGATTAAGTGGGTTTAGGGGACAAGATTTTTCACCTGACAAAAACGTAAAACTAATGTTAAGTGCTAACACGGGCAGGGTGACTAAAGTATGACTATGTTTCTTGACATTTTGATCAGAAATTACAAAAAAAAAAAAAACCAACATAAACAAAACGTTCAATGAGTTGCCTTTTGCAGTAAGAGTAGGTAAAAAAAAACAGTCAGAAATCATCACTGGGTAGGAAGTTAGACTTGGGATGGTGATAAAATATGGCTGATAATAGTAATATTATTGAGCTCATTCATAAAATGATCTTGGTTGACCAAAGCATCTACAGATTTAGTCAAAAATGAATTCATTGTCAATTTAGTTTACTTAAAGTGGTCTTAAACTTAAAATAATTCTGATAACCTGAAACTTTTTTCAGAAGACAATAAGTAAATTTAAATCAAATTTTGTATTTAAAACTAAACTATTAAAGATTACAGATTAGTGGCATGTATCATGAAGAAAAAGCTGAGGTAAAACATTCATCAACAGAACCATCCCATGACTTTGACTCTATCAGGCCAGGAAGGAATGCAGTTTATTTTATTTTTTTTCCTCAGATTATAGTGTTATTTTCTATAAATGACAAAAAAAAAATCTGTAGAATCTGTTTAATTAACTCCAGTAATCATCTCAACACTGGCATGGATTAGGTTTCTCCTTTGGATTGACAAAGGCTCCGGAGCTACAGTATGACTAATCCTCTGAACTTGTAAATAGTTATGGTGTCAGGGCAGAGAAAACAATGAGAGCGAAGGGGACTTCCTGTGTTTATATAGGATGGGGGGCATACCTCGAACGAGTCAGTGCAACAGATTACTCCATTCATCCATCCATCCATCCATCCATGAAACTACTAGTGGAAAACTGTCTTTGGATTTCCTTTTTTCACTATCTACTCACTATTTATCTGTTAATCCACAGAAACACGGTGAGGTCAATTTAGCCGATATGCTGTTATTTGTTGATTTTTATGGTTTCTGGAGAAAGATAAAGCCTTTCAGTAATAGAAGAGCATGTGTTGGTCAGACATGAAGGTTCTGCCAGAAACTGGCCCTGATTAATGGACATATCGGGAGATGTTGAGCTCGGAGGGCAGGAGGTGAACATTAAGCATACAAGAGAGACAGAGATCTCGTTCTCCCGTGTGGTTTATCTCTCTTTCTCCCTGTCTCTGGAACTACTGCCGACTTCAGCAGTTTCACAATCCCTGACCAGACAGCCCACACCAAGCAGGCAGAGCTGCTCCGTTCCACTCACACATGAACAGCAAAAAGTACAACAACAGAAAAGGGCCTCCTCTGTGGGTCCTGTCTCCAACCTCTCTGAGGGTGGATCTTGTTTTTATCATCAATAACTGGGGGCTAAAGTGTAGATAAGTCTCTCCCGCATTCCAAAAACTCTACATTTTGTTCATGAGATTGCTTTGCAAGACCAGATAATTCTGCGGTTTATTTAAAGGCTTTCTATTTTAGACAAAGATTTGCTCACCCTGGGGGGGGCAACAGCTGATGGACTAACACAGAGGTGCTGTTTATGGGTAAAGCCTGACACCTATTGGTTCATATCACACACTGCAGTCAAAAGGGGGAAAAGAAAATCACCAAATATGGTCCACGTTGGACAGTTTCATACCAGGGTTGGGGTCAATTACAATTTTCAGTTACAGCTATGTTTTCATTTACCCATGTTCAATTACAATTACGTTTTCAATTACCCATGTTCAATTACAATTCAATCACGATTACAGTGACCAAAGTTTTTTTCCCAATTACAATTTTCTTTACAATTATTTTTTTAAATCCTCAGAAAGTCAATTACAAATATGTTCTCACTTACTAAAGTACAATTACAGTTTTTCACAGTTACTGAGCCTGAAATAAATAACCTAAAAAAAAGTTAACCTTCCTCTTGTGTTAGCTTTCTGTTAGCATCTCTTTGATAACAGGCCCCAAATCAGCTGTAAAATACACTTAAGCTTCCTAATCAGTGAAATATATGTTTTAATAATTTTGCTGTTGGTTCCTTAGCATTTTTTGTGTCCGTATACAACTCGATTTGAAAAAAATTATATATATATTATTGTAATCACTCTAAAGTTGTGTCTAAGCATTTTATTTTTAGATTTGGGGCAGCTATGACCTATTTGGCAACAGGGATCGCAGTTATCTGACAAACATGAGACATATTTATATTCCTACATAACATAACTAAACATTAGATTTTTTTTTTTCTCTAGTTTTTTGCAATATGTAAAAAATGTATCACTGTCAGCAGGTGTTAAAAGGATGGTTAGCTTATTAATCAAGAGTTACATAATGCTATTGAAAGGAATAAATGATTTCTTGAATAAGTATTGCTACAGAGAGGCATTAATACTGTATGTTCTACTGAGTTGTTGCTTCACTGTCACATTGTTGGCTATGCCTCAAAGCAGGCCTTACTGGTGCTTGTACCCATTAGCTAACCCTCTTCAAAGCTGTCCACAACATCAAATCTGTACCCCCACAGCAACAAATCACTGGAAAAAAGACACTTGAAATCCTGCAAACCACCACGACCTTCCATCTTGTTTTACTATCTGCTAACTTGTTTTCTTGTTAGCAGCTGTGCATAAAAAAGAGAGAAAAACATGACATTTAGCTCTGCAGCTTAGCCGAGCAAGGAACTTTAAGCCTTTTAGCCTATAATCATTCTTCTTACCACTTTAACCATACTTTATGCTATTTTGTGACTTATAAATGCTGTTTTCCAAGCCTAATGACCAATATTCCAAAGTTTTACATGTAAACATTCAGAGATACTAAAGCACAAGTTGATTAATTTAATGAAAATAATAAATCTTTATTATACAACCTGTGATATGTTAAGGATATAAACAGATGTACAAGCATCTATTGTACTTTTTCAAATGTTACCACAGCACATCACTTTAACATGCACCACAGCCCACTAGTGCAAGTTAAAACATCCCATATCTCCTGGACCAGTGTTTTTCAAAACCCTTTCTCTAACGTTTGAATCCAAGTACCCTTTGTCCGACAACCACATTTTGCTCAGAATTCTGTTAAAAAAGCAACTATAGAGCATAATGATGGAATAAATGAGTGTTAACACACTTTAAAGAATCTCATTTTGTAAATTAGTGAAATAAAACAGTATTTTGTGCCTCCTGAATAGATTTATTTCTATAGTTTTTATCATTTCCAGTCATTTCCCTCCTGATGTGGAGCTTATACTGACTCCTGTATTTTCAGTTTATCTTCTAATCAAGATCATTTCTATCATTGTGTGTTTTTTGTATCATTTTGTAGTTTGTTTTTTTTATTATTCAGTATATTTTTCTTTTATTTTGTGTGTTTTTGTTGTCATTTTTATGTGTTGTTGGTATTATTTAAATTATTCTCTCTCAGCGTGTGTGTTTTTTGGTGTCGTTTGGTTGTTTCTCTGTTATTTTTGTGTATTTTTGTAGTGATCTTGTGTATTTTTCTGTCATTTAATGCTGGTAATATTAAGCATTTTTCTCTCTTGGTGTCATTTTGTGTATTTAGTTGTTGTTTGTCTGTTTTTTTTTTTTTTATTATTCAGTATATTTTTTCTCTTATTTTGTGTGTTTTTGTTGTCAATTTGTGAGTTGCTGGTAACAGTGTGATTATCATGGACCACACCGAGCCACTATTCAATAAATCTTCATTACTAACATTAGCAGAAACTGCTGCTTTTCAAACAAGTAAAATAGCATTTAAGGCACAGCAAAAACTTCTCCCTAAAAATGTTCTGAAATTGTTTATTGAAAAAGCTGAGACTTAATTAACTTTCGGTCACTACATGCACGGAAAACAAAAAACGGCTTTTGTTGAAATAAAAAAAAAATGTCAGAATTTAAAGCAATTTAAACATAAATACGTAAAGTTTATGTTCTCGGGGCACAAGTGTTAAAAATATAAAATTGTAAATAGATGTGTATTCATTGTGTATGTGTAGACAAATTAATGTATAATGGATCACATTAATTGTATAATTAAATAGATATATCAATGAATTATATATGTGTGTATATATATATATGTATATTTATAGTGTAAATAAGTGTATATTATAAGATTATATGTATAGTACTAGATATTACAAGGGGGTATCATATATAAATATATATTTCCTCCTACTCGTTTTCAAACATGTATAGGCTTCATAAGCAGGATTTCAGTACCATATGTTCTCTCGTTGCCTTGTTTGATTTATTTCCCTTTTTTTTATTACTATTATTATTTTATTTTTTTCCTCATTGTGAGATACTCTGCTGTTGTGTAAATCAAATCAAAATCATTTTTAACTAAAAATAAACATGATAAAACCCCATATTTTTAAGGCTTTCATTTGTTAATCTTCCACTCTCTCTCAAGTACCCCCTGGCCTGTAGATGCATTGCGTACCCCCATTTGAGAAACACTGTCCTTGACTAGACAAGTTTTGCAAGTGGCGCTCTCTTGTTTCAACCATGTCTCACACATTGATTTCCTCATTTAATTGTGTCCACCGAGAGATAAAAGTAATAAGGCTTCGCTAAAGTTGCTTGTATAGCATCATCGAGACGTTTTTGTTTCTCACCACACCCAGGACATGCATCACTATAAATATATTTATTAATAAATTATAGATGAATAACAAATCCAACCTCTGTTAATTATACTGAATTGTAGAAGTTTGTCTAAGTTTTTTCGTTTTCTTTTCAGGTGGGCGACGACAGAATGGGCGAAGGAATCGCAACAACCGTAAAGATAAAGAGAACCAGGAGGCGAGAAGGGAGAGAAAGAGGGATCGAGAGCGAGAAAGGGACGCAGGTGAACGTGAGGAATCTGATAACAGGAACAAAACAGAGCACAGACATCGCAGAGGCCATGACAGTGAGCCACTATCTCATGAAGACAGCCTTGTGGTGCAGTAGGCTCTCATTGGACGGTTCCCCTTCTTCAACTTCCCATCCTTCCTCATAAAACTCCACCTGTTGCCCCCTACAACCCCGGCAGGGGTGCTGCTGCTACCTGTATGATTGGAAAATCCTGTTTATGCACAAGCGGGACGGGCACCTTTAGCGACAAGGCTGACGAATTACTGAGTTTTTCTCCCCCATCGTCTCAGTTTGTCGACACCCGCCACTGATAAAGGCTGATGGAAAAAAAGCTTGTGGACACTGCTCACAACAGGCTGCTGTTGGGACTGAAGAACTGTGAGAACAGAAAGAACTGCCTGTGTGGAGGACAGTTAAACAAAACGCCGAAAGATAAAGGTGTCATGTACTTGTTAATATGGTTATTTAATAGGGCTCTGGTACAACATTGTGCATCTTGGTTTTGAAAGTAGATTTTGCAGCCTTATTTAGAACAGTTGTTTATTATTGTGGATCCTGTTCTGTAGATCTTTTGTTGGTGCAGATTTGGAAAAGTTAGAGACTAAAGCCAAATAATGAGATGTCCATCTTTTGATAGATTCATGATTTTTTTTTTTTTAACCATACAGATGTAATAATCCTGCATCTTGAGCTTAAGGTCAAAAACCCATCTGATGTTCTTTTTGTCTTGGACAATACAGTCCTTATCTTGTCTACATATGTTAAAAGAATCTAACCCAACCCAGGTTTTGTTTCCTTGTACATTTTCTATCAATAAAGCTACCAAACAAAAACAAAAAAAACAAAAAGCACCTGTATTTCAAATAAAGATATTATTGGTTTGTACTTGTGTCTGTATTTGAACTTTGGGTCACCCACATGTAACTGTCCTCATTGTGTTATGTTCAAAGCTGCTTTATATGTATACAAACTTTTTTTTGGTACCAAATATGATGTTATACAGGATCTAGACAACCAGTTGTAGCTAATTGTTAAAGGTTTTCAAAATGTATTAGGAGTTTGGTAAATAAATGCATATGAGACAGTGCTAAGTTTAATTTATTCTGGTTTTAATATCTAAGGTTTCATTTATTCAGACAACTTTTTTTTTTTTTTTCAGGAAATTAGATCACCTCACATGTTTCGACTGCCAACAGCCAGTCTTCCTCAGAGGCATCTAGTGATTGCGTTGATGTATTCCTACATTTTCTCTCATAAGGAAACATCAAAGCAATCACTAGATGCTTCTGAGGAAGACTGGCAGTCAAAACATGTCAGGAGATCTAATTTCCTGAGAAAAAGAAGAAAAAAAATTTATATAACTGGAATTATTCTGGTTTTACTGATAAATAATTATGATAAAAGTCAAGCTTGAGCAAGCGTCAGTTAATAGAGCAAGATCATTTTCTGTTTAACATTTCTATAAAGAGGGTACTTTGAAAATTGATACCTTACTTGAACTTTACAAGATAGGAATTTGTTTCTAAAAATGGACTCATCGTCGCATCCAAGCTTTCAAATACAGATTAACTATTTGTTTCAGATTATGTTGTTTTTTTTGTCCAACTGGTAGATTTAAGATCATCCTAATCACACGAAACACCTTCTCAGACAGAGATGAATAACTTTAAAGCTCAACTGTTTATTGGTGGAGAGAACTTTGTGTTGCTCATTCATCAGTAACATCTACTGCATTCACATCAACAGGTATAATAACAGTATTTCCTCCCAAATGATTTAGCAGTGAAATCCTCAATAATTCAGACTGTACATTAAAATATATCATTTGCTAAATTGTGTACAGTATGTACACAAATCAATGTGTGTGATAAAGCCATGTTTGTCAAGATAAAGGAGAATTTTTTAAAGAAGGATTTCTGACAAAAAACAAAACTGAAAGAGGAAACGTTGACAGGTCTTAAAATGTCCCCGGATGCTTTCTGATATCAGACGGATCACATTATTGACGGTTTGCTTTTGACTAACTGAAAGTCCCCGGCTCACTTCATATTAGCCACAAAATCCTCGCCCTTCTTGATGGAACCCTTCAGCTCGCCAATAGCATCAGCCACCAGCTTCTCCTCAAAGGCAGACAACTTGCCCAGCCCGAGGTTCTTCTCAATGCCGTTCTTGCCCAGGAGGAGGGGTGTAGAGAAGTACTTGCACTCCGTCTCCTCAGACCTGACAAAGGCGCACTCCACTACCCCCTCCTTTCCATTCATGGCATCCAAAACAGAGAAGGTGAAGCGAGCACCTGCATACGCCATGGAGAGAGTGGCAGATCCAGCTCCAGCCTTGGCCTTCACCACCTCAGTGCCAGCTTCCTGGATCCTGCCAGTCAAGGCAGACAACTGGTCAGCAGGGAACTCCACTTTGGGTGTGCACTGGGAAATGAGAGGGATGATGGTCTTCCCAGCGTGACCTCCAATCACAGGGACATTGACACGGGCTGGGTCTAAGCCCTTGAGCTCTGCCACAAACGTGTTTGCTCTGACAATGTCCAAGGTCGTGACACCAAACACTTTGTTGGGATTGTAGACTCCATGCTTCTTCATGACCTCTGATGTGATGGGAATAGTGGAGTTGACAGGGTTGGCGATAATACAGATCAAGGCTTCGGGGCAGTTGCGTGCGCAGGCATCGGCCAGTGTGGCGACAATAGTGGCGTTGGTGTTAAACAGGTCGTCACGGGTCATACCTGGTTTCCTGGGAACACCGGCGGGGATCACGACCACCTCGCAGCCCTGCAGGGCAGCGTCCAGCTGATCGGGGCCCATATAGCCAGTTACATGGGCCCTGGTTTCGATGTGGCTGAGGTCGGCGGCCACCCCGGGGGTGTGTGCGATGTCGTACAGGGACAGTTGGCTCACCAGGGGGCTGTTCTTCAGGAGCAGAGACAGCGGCTGGCCTATGCCGCCCGACGCTCCGAGCACCGCCACCCTGGCGTTGTTCTGCGTAGAGGTGGACAGGCTGCGGGCGAGGTTGACGGTGGGTCTCACGGCACGGGAAAACATCTTCCTGGCTTTGTTTCTTTGTCGTTGACTCAGTAGAAATGTGTTAAAAAAGCACCTCAGGCCGCGTCTACACCGTGACACCAACGTCCTCTAGCCACCAGCGAACAGGAAGACTCAGCCACGAGCATGCGCATAAAGACAGAGGACGTAGAGTTTTACGTACACTGACGTCAGCACGCACAGTTTACGTCGTGGTCTTTCGCAGCTTCTTATATCTGAGGAAAACAAAGCCAGTTTGAGCCTGAAGTTCAGCTCCGCGACACGGCCTGTAAATGAAAACTGTGTCCCGCAGAGAGGCTTTCTGTGATATCTGTCGGTAAGTGGGAGCTTCGTGTGTCTGTTTGTATCACTCGTGTGAAAATAAGCGAGCGCCATTAAATGAACTCCGTCTATTTGCTGGAGTCAGAGCTATCAAGCGTTAGCAGCTCACAACAGGTTTCATTGTTTGTGTCGCTTCTGCTAAACCATAAATGCCACTGTCAACGCTCTATTCCGGTTAGCATTGGAGTTTTTTTTTTTAATCTATACGACTACCTTACATCTGACATTTGTGTATTCATCGCCAGGTTAGTCATTGTTGTTTTTAGACTTCGTGAGGTTAGCTGTTGATTTTACTTAGTGTTAGCTGCGTTTGTTAGCATTGTCATGGAGACATTTGGCTTCAGTCAACACAAACATGTTACAGACGGTTTACTGACAAAGCCCTGTGATGTTAAGAGACTTTTAACACAGAAAGCCATTGTTTTAGTCATTTTACTCAAAATCACTGTCTTTACTCTCATATCACTCACCATGACATATTTTAAAAATGTAATCATACACCAGTTTGATGCCCTAACAGCTTCAAATCTAATGAAAGAGGTTATTATTTATTACTACAGTATGAGATCAAAATGTCTAAGCATACTTGAATCTAAACAAATGTAAAATCAGTAGTATGATATTGAATTTGAAAATGAATGCCTGGTTTGATTCCTCCATATCAAACTCCTCTATATCTATATTGGTTTGTTACCTGGGGCACAAATTAAGGAGCAGAAATACTTTATCTCCAAACTGTTCCTTTAATGCACGTGTGTCAAACTCGAGGCCAGAGGGCCAAATCTTGCCCTTTAGAGCATCTAATTTGGCCCGAGAAACCGTGCATCATTGTGTGATTTACAAAATTCATTTCATTTATTTGTTGTTGTTTTTTCGAGCAGGGACGAAAAAACAAAACAAAACCAAAAAAAACAACTTTGTGTTCAAGGAAACTCCAACAGAGAACAACAATCGCAGATGTTCAAAATAATAAGATCCATTTACACTTATAATTGCAATAATATGTTTGCTCAAAAGGGAGTGGGAAGAAGAGAGACCTATTTAATCCCACCCCCATTTCTTAATCATACAGTTTTCATCATATTGCTTCTGTCTGTTTGAACTTGTAGAAATACACAAAGTGCTGAACAGAATAGAAAAAAAAAAACTGACTAATAATCAGTAACTTAAGATATACAAGAATACAATGCAAAATACTAACAATGGTAATAAATTTCATTCATTTCTATTCGCATTAAAAGGCAACACTAGACATAGATATAAGCAGCCTATTAGTTGCTTTAAGCCCCGCCCCATCCTCACTGTACTGTGACCAGATCATACGTTTATCAAATGACTTGATCCTCTGAATGCTTTGGCATTGCTTTTGTTGTGAATCCAGGATAATCTATATTTTCACCCCACATACAGACACAGACACTTTTCCTGGTGCTTCCAGTTGTAGATATCTGAACCTCCAAATACACATGGATACACATTTTCTAAAAAAAAAAAAAAAAATATTACAGGGGCGGGGGGATTTTGGCCCCCGTAGTCTAAAGAATGGGGGTATTTTAAAAATGATTGAGGGCCATCATGGCAATTTATTTAAATTTTTTTTAATATTAGCTCATTCACCCAGGATTACCACTGAATATGTTACTAAATTGACAATATTACAAAACAAGCAGTATTTACTGACTTGCTTCAGGAATATCACTGAATTACTCATTCAAGTTTACAATATAAAGCCAAGAGTGGACTGGTCATCTGGCACGCTTGGCACCATCGGTGGGGTAGGGGGGCAAGTTATATCACATGATGGCAGTCATTTGTTAACCTCAAACTGTTTAAAAAAACAGAATTTTTTTTAAAAAAAAATCCTGCAAATGTCCTCTTAACGTTCTGAAAAATGTCCCTAAATTGAATACAAATTTGTCACAAAATCAAGAATGTATTAGTGAGGTCACTTAATGCTTGGATATTGTCGTTCTCTCATAGACTTTATATGTAATTTATACCTGGAAGTGCAAACTAGGGCACAATAATGTTGAAATTGCTCTTTTTTTCCCCTGCCTAAAGTCTGTGGTCTGTGTTTGGCCCCTGAACTAAAACAAGTTTGACACCCTTGCTTTAATGTGAGGTACATTAAAAATCTTGCTAACCGACTATTTTCCTTGTTAATTTCCCTCTTGACTAGTTTAGAGTTCACAAGGTTTTTCTAAAACAATTTAACAAAAGCACAAAATATTCAATAACGGCAAAAACGTTGTCTTTAGATATATTGTGTGCATTTAATAACTATCTGAAAACATCCTTTACATATCAAGTTTTTAGTTTAAATAGACATTTTACTGGGAGATGTTCACACTGTGAGACAAATGAGCTGATCACCTCCATGAGCACGAGAGTCAACATGTGACATTTCAAATCAATAATTCAGCGGTATTAGTGCTAAGCTCTCAATAACAACATTTTCAGGCCTGATGTTTAGCACCAACAGAGAGATGTAGGATGAAATAGAAGTTATTATCTACCATCTACAACATATATACACTCACAGTAGATTTAAAAACACATCCAATGCATTCAACATTAATGTCTCTCCCTCTGTCACACCTTTTCACATCTGCACACATGCACCTCGCAGCGACAAGAGCATTTTTAGAATTGATTTGTTTTTAACTTGGAAAATGTATCAATTTCTATTGATTTTAGAAGTGAAAATCTGTTTTTGTGTCGTATGAAAAAGTCCTCGTCAGATCTAAGTTACCTTCTGTCACCAGCTGGAAACACATTTTATTTACACACTTAGCCAAAATGTAAGGAAAACATTAATACATGGGTTATATTAGCTGATTTTGTTAATTAGAAGTTCATTTCATGATTTTTTTTTTTTTTTTTTTTTTACGTGAAGTCCATGTGGACACCTAAATCTTTTATTAAGTCCATTTTACAAATATTTAGCTAAAATGACAGGAAGGCACTAATAAATGGATTAAACACTTGTTTGTGGCAGACACTGATGAATTGAATAAATATTGATATTCTTTAATAGTTTGTGAACTTTCCCACTTGTTTCCACCTTTAATCCTCCCTGGAGGACAAGTTACATTGATTTGAGTTTAATACAGTTGTTTAGTACTGATGAAATGTTACAAAAATACTAACAGCATTTGTTTTATTTATTTTCTCAACACAGGGTGCTCGTTAATGGGATTTGACTTTATTTTGAAATATTTTGTAAAGTAGCCAAATGGTATTCGGTGCTAATTAAATAAAATCATGTTCATTAATCCGAGAGCTGAAAAAAACCACTTCTTGAGATGTTTTTTTTAATTTTTTTTATTTCCCTCTTTGTAGTTGAAGGACTGAAGGTCCAACAGCTCTCCTGATGATACAACAGCATTAAAACAACATCAAGTAAGTAGCCTTCGTTACCTGGAAAGAAACACGTCATTACATAAATTCTATTTAATCTTTAAAGTGTAACTAAACCCTGTTGATTGATCCTAGTCCAACTTTTAACATTTTCATAAAATTATTTAAACTTAGTTGTTTTAGTTGTAAAATGTCAGTGACTGCTCTCTATGGGTTGTAACCCAGCTATTACAATAGATTGTTGCTATTGGCTGAGAACAAGATCATGTGACATTTTGGGGACCATCTTGCATCACAAACAAGCACTGTTAGCTCCACCCCTTTTATAAGAACTAGCACCTGTGGGCTCTACAATCAGTGGTCAGTAAGTTGGATTGAGAGACGAGCGAATAGAGAGGTATATTGAGTAATGAGTAGCTAGTTAACACAGCAGATTGTTCATTGGAGATTTTATAGTATAGACTGGGCGTGTCTTAACTGCCTCAGGAGCCCCGCCCATTATCAAGGCATTTTTTGAATTTCCCTCCTTTGTGGCAGGTCTTGAGAAAGCAAGGGTTTAGTAAAGCTACCCTTTAAACTTCTAGTTAGTTAGGAACATTCATTTCTGAGTTGAAGTCAAAATGACTGACGTGTAGAATGTGAAATACCAAGTCTTTACAGTTGTTCTTGTTCCTCTGCAGGACTCTTCAAGGATGGCTAGTTGCGGAGAGGTCGACCACTCTCTTAACTCCATTCCATCCAGTAAGAAAGGTGGCAGCAGTGGCGGTGGCAGTGAGAACAGCGCAGAGTCCCCGTGCTCAGGCTCCAGCAACACATCCCCTGCCCTCTCTGTGCCAGAGTGTGCCATCTGTCTGCAGAGCTGCGTGCACCCGGTCCAGTTACCGTGCCACCACGTCTTCTGCTTCCTGTGTGTGAAGGGCGCGTCATGGCAGAGCAAACGCTGCGCCTTGTGCCGACAGGAAGTGCCGGAGGACTTCCTGGAAAGGCCTACTCTTCTTTCCCCTGAGGAGCTGAAAGCATCAGCTGGCGGTCGGAGCGGAGCAGCCAATGACCACGCGTGGTACTACGAGGGGCGTAACGGGTGGTGGCAGTACGACGAGAGAACCAGCCGCGAGCTGGAGGACGCTTTTTCCAAGGGAAAAAAAACGGCCGAGATGCTGATCGCTGGCTTTCTGTACGTAGCGGATCTGGAGAACATGGTGCAGTATCGGCGTAACGAGCACGGTCGTAGACGAAAGATGAAAAGAGACGTTTTGAATATTCCCAAGAAGGGGGTGGCAGGACTGCGTTTGGACAGTGAAGTTGGTACTGGTGCCTTAGGGGCAACCAATCGAGAGAACTCTGCGGATGGGGCTGATTCTACAGTTGCAGGTGTTCAGCAGCAGGTTACAGCCATCTCTGCTCCTCAGACTACTGCTGCCTGGCCTCCCGCTTCCCTAGGACGTCAGTCTGGACTCAGCACCAGTCCCTCTTTGGAGGAGGATCTTTCCCAGTTACAGATCAGCCCCAGGCCCACGGCTTCTGACGAGCGTACCGAGGATGGAGAAGGAGAGGAAGATGAAGACGATGAGGCTTCACCTTCCAGGTCCTCTGATCCACACACCTCTGTGGACGAGTCCGGCTCTGGAGACTGGAGCGATGATGAGGAAGAGGAGGAAGAGGGTGACGGAGAGCTTCTTGAGCCCTGGGAGGAAAGATCCCTCAGACAGAGACTGAGCCCAGGGGACAGGACCCCCCCTCATGTAATGTCAGCTTCTCCTTCCACCTCCAGTAGCAGCGGAAGGTCCAGAATGCCCGATGGCCAGTGTGCAGTGACTGAAGTGTGACACATCATGAAAACATCAAAATGCTTTGTCACGATGGCTTTGTAATTTATTTCAAAAGAGAAGCTGTTCACCCGGTTCTACATGAGTGGATTTGGGATGAAATGAGGCAGCAAACACGACTGCTTTTCTCCACCTTTGATGCCTCATTGGTTCCCAATATTCTGGATGTGTATATATATATATATACTGTATATATATATATATATATATATCTACTCAGTTGGCAGAGGAAGAAGTAGCATAATGACAACTGTTTCAGTGCTTACATGGAGACAGTCTACTTCCAGCTGTCCCATAGATAGTTTTGTGAGCCAAAACATTTTCTTTTCAACACATCATGTGGGCAACATGTAACTGACATCATTATCAGCTATTATCACGCTGCTCACTATGGTTTTTCTGTATAAAGACAGAAAAGTGATAATAAGTTGTAAACTACCTTCTGTTGTTTGAATTTTTAATGGTAAACCTAAAGCGCCTCTGGTGCAGGATCAGATACACAGTGAAGAAACTGAGCCTTTACACTTCCTGTTCTACTTACATTGGATCCAGAGGCCGTTTCTTTATTAAGTAAAAACACATTTTCATCTCAAACTTGATTTCCTACTCATTTAACTGATTCAAACTTTTGTTTTCAAATGTAACTTTCTTCTTTCGAGTGTAGATGAAGGTAAAGTAACAGCTCTCACACTTTGAGGGTATTTGATGCTTTGCTAACTAACAGCTGGTGACTACAGCAGATTTGTGTTTCCTTAGCTTCTGCTGTTTAAAAAAATTAAATCAATAGAAATGTATGCGCCACTAAAAGTACAAATCAGAATCGTTTTAAATTTTTCCAATTTAAAATAAATGGCTTTCGAATGTGAATCTTTGTTGGGTTTTTTGAAATTATTATTTTAAATGTTGTCATGCGTCAATAGCCTTGTTATTGTTCCCAACTCAAGTATTCTCAATTGGTGTTTCTCCAAACTTTTGTGACTTGTGCGTTTTATGAAAAGACGGCCATTACAAACACTTCTGCATTAGGGGACAGCATCCAGGCGGTCGGAGGGGTTTTAAGATCATTCTGCGTTATTTTACTGAGAACAGTATGCGAGTCAGAGGACATGCAGTTACTACTGGCCATCCTACAGAAATTTCAACTTGTCTTTTTTTTTTTTTACTGTCCTTGTATGATTAGTTAAATATCAGATTATCATTCTAAAATATAAAATTTGTGTAACCATGTTTGCCTCGCAATGTTTTTTAAAAAATCTGGTTTATGTAATTTAAGAATAAACAGTCATTTTTTTTCATCCTTAAAGTTTGTGCATGTTTTTTGTTAGAATTCTGTCCTTTTAACTTGTGTGTGACAAAGTAAAAGTCACTGTTTGGATTTAAAATTTCAATTGGGTGATTTTAGGTAAGTGCATTCCATGCTTTAGATTAATGAACATCAAAGCCTTGATATTGTTAAGGTGTCATTTATTTAGACAAACGTTATCAACTTTGATCTCCTGACAACTGTCAGTCTTCGTCAGAGGCATTTGCTAATCGCTTTGATGTTTCCTTGACTTCCACATAATTTCAGTAAGATTATTTTTATCTTTTTAAATAATATGTTAAGGTTTCAATAATTTAGACAACCGTTCCTCAGGAAATCCACTTTGATCTCCTGACAACTGCCAGTCTTCATCAGAGGCGTTTGCTAATCACTTTGATGTTTGCTCGACTTCCGCGTAATAATTTTTTTATCTTTTTAAATAATATGTTAAGGTTTCATTTATTCAGATAACTCTTCAAAAAGAATCTTGCTGGAATTATTGCGCGGAAGTCAAGTTAACATCAAAGCGATCAACAGACGCCTCTGACAAAGACTGGCAGTTGACAGTCAAAACATGTCAGGAGATCAAAGTAGATTTCCTGTGGAACAGTTGTCTGAATAAATGAAACCTGAACATATTCAAAAAAGAATCTTGGTGGAATTATCAAAGCTTTATACAGGTTTCTAAAGCAAACGTATCCAAGAAATGATGCAAAGTTTAGTGTAAAAATGTTCATTGTAATTATTCTGTCTGACATGGCTCTAAGTTTTCATACAGAGTGGAGATCTATTGGGCAATTTTCTACATTTCAGGCACATGTATTTTAGTCACAGCACGACAAACCCCAGAGAGAAACTAATGCTTTGATATAATCTGTGACATAATAAGCCCTGAGGGATCAGCTCTACTAATCTAAAATACAAGAATAAGAAGCAAGACTCACTATTTGGTTTCATCTTCTAACACGTCTTTACTGTTAAGCTTCAATCGATGTGAAAAGTTTGTTATTGCACATGGAACACGTGCAAAATTAGTCTGTATAAAAGCTGAGATATTCACTGACATTAATGAATGTTTCCATGTGCCACCACCAACATGCTTACATACTTATAACCTGGTTTGGGAATCACAGCTGTAATCAGGATTGGGGTCAATTATAATAGTAATTAGTAATTACTTACAATTATGAGGTAATCATAATTGAAAAAATCTGTTCAGAGTTCAGATAATTGACTAATTGTAATTGTTAAGAACATTTAAAAAACACTGTCTTTTACAATGTAATCAAATGCAAAACTGGGGAACCATGTTACATTTCTATGGCTTACACATAGGCATACGTAGTTAACAATTATTAAAATATGTTTCATATTAAATTTACTTGTCAGTTCTCCTCAGGATCATTTTACCATTTAAAAAAAAAAATATAAATCTATGGCTATACTGACAGAAAAAAGGCTCAGACGCCCACACCAAAAATATTAATACCAATATTTCTCATTGATTAGGAAGGTAACCAAGAGATGAGAAATAAATGGGATGATCGATAATATTTTTTGGTGTATTTAATATTAACTTTAATATTCGAGAACATAATTGTAATTGACTTATAATTGTAATTGGAAAAAATGATGTTCAAAGTAATCATAATTGAATTGTAATTGAACGTGGATAATTAAAGACATAATTGTAATTGAAAAATGTAATTTACCCCAACCCTGACTGAAATTAATGAATGTTTCCACGTGCCACCACCAACATGCTTATATACTCATAACCCAGTCACAGATGTAATGTACTAATATGTTTTAATAAACTCAAAAGTCATTTACAGTATGAAACATTACTTGTGTTTGGACTTGTTGGCCAGAGCCTGTAGGTTAGCTGGGGCCCCCCAAACCCTTCCAAACACCTCCTTCTCAGTCCTCAGAGCTTCACAAAGCTGCAGTTCTCTCCCAGACAACACCACTCTCTTCACAGCCTGGATCACAGCTGCAGCTCCCTTAGTGTAGCGACTGAGCCACTCCTCAGCCTGCTGCAGGACACCGTCTGCACCTTCTGATTCCTCATTCCCCTTCAAGACTGTATCTGTAAGTCCAATGTGCAGCCCATGGTCAGGGTCCACATTCACGGCCCCCCCGAGCAGCTTTAGTGCCTCACTGCTTCCAACAATGCTGACGAGTCGAGCAGCACCGCCCCAGCCTGGGACCAGACCCATGTATTTATGGACAAATTGGATCCTGCTGCCTGGGGCCATTAACCTGGGAGACATATATGAAGGTGTCTGAGATTAAAAGTCTTTTTCTCTATTCTAAATATGGTACCAAAGGAAAATGAATGACCTGAAATCACAGGCAGTGGTGAGCTCGGCCCCTCCTCCCAATGCACTCCCCTCCACCAAAGCAACAGAGATAAGAGGCAGCCTGCACTGAGGAAGCTACTCCGTTAGCATCATTAGCCTATTGTGCAACACGTGTTCCCTTTGTCGTAATCAGCAGCATTTACCTGAGCAGCCTTGTGAGGGTGTTCTGCATGAACATGCACATTTGCATCCCATCCTACACAGCAGGTAGGGATACACACACACATGAAATATTGTAGATAAATAGACAGATAATAGGAAATGACTTCTAAAACATGTCTTAACTCTTTTACCTGTGGGTTGGATATCGCCCGGACTGCATTGAGGTCTGACCCAGAGCAGAATGTTCCAGCAGCCCCCCGAACAATCAGGCCTTTGCCTTCAGTCCAACTCTCAAGCTGGGTCACCCTCTCCTCCAGACTCACCATCATACTCCCTGTTAGAATTAACACAATACACTGAGCTACAAAGATTCTCTCACGTCTTTGGATCCAGTGTCAAACTCATTTTAGTTCAGGGACCAAATACAGACCAGTTTGATCTCAAGTGGGCCACAGATTTTAGAAAACAAGCCATTTCAACATTATTGTGCCCTGGTTTGCACTTGCATGTATGAACGATATGTAAAGCACCGGCAGTAACCAAGCAATAAATGACAGATATTAGTCCCTGAAAGATCTTTACTGTACATGTCCTTGATTTTGTGACTATTTTTTAATTTAATTTTATCGTCGTCCTGTCCACTAACCCCAACCAGTCAAAGCAGATGTTCTCCACCTCTGAACCTGGTTCTGCTGGAGATTTCTTCCTGTTAAAAGGGAGTTGTCTCTTCCCAGTGTCACTAAATGCTTATTCATGTGGATTTTGTTGGGTTTTTTCTTTCTTATTATGAATTTTATATTTTGATAAGTGCATTGAGATGACTTTGTTATCATTTGCGCTATACCAGAAGTCTGCAACCTGCGGCTCTGGAGCCTCATGTGGCTCTTTCACTCTTTTGCAATGGCTCCCTATCGCTTTGAAAAAAAACTATTGAAATAAAGGGTTTAACAGAAGCTATTAATGATTAATGACAAAATCAAGATTTACAATTTAACCTAAAATAAATCACATTGTGCAATCACTCAGCACCTTCCTACTTCACCTCCTGCAACATCTACAGACCATCAACTTTCCTGCACCTGTGGCTAACCTTAACTTTTAAATCCCTGGTAAAATAATTAAACCAATAAAAACACTATTCTGGAAGAAAATAGATATTTTATTTGTGTGGGGACAGATTCATTTAACCGCCAAATTTTTCAGCTCCGGGAGGACTTTAATCCAGGTGAGATGAGGTTAAATGGTTCCTTTGAGAATAAAGGTTGCAGACCCCTGCGCTTTACAAATAAAGCTGAATTTAAGTGAATTAAATTTCAGAATAAAGAGGCGTTTTATTTATTTAAATTCTTCCAACAATGTAAGATTAAAATGGACTTAAGTATGGTAAAACTATGAACCTCCGTCATTTTGTGGATTAATTTACATTACATTGAATTTGATACTTTAAAGCAGTGTTTCTCAAATGGGGGTACACATTGGCACTACAGGGGGTACTTGAGAGAAATAAATTGCAAAATTAACAAACAAAAGCATTCAAAATATGGGGTTTTATAATGTATATTTTTAGTTAAAATGATAATCATAATATTGATGAAGAAACTGATCTTTTGATTAGAAGATGAACTGAAAATACAGGGTCAGTCTTGACCTGTATTGATAAATGATAAAAACTATAGAAATGAATCTATTCAGGAGGCATGATCCTGTTTGTTATACTGCAGTACAAACACAAATTAGTGGACAGGATTAGTGCACAAAGTGACAAGATGCGCCAGCTTATACAACATTTTATTTGAACTAGATTTTTAGTTCAGAAAGTAAAAGTGTGAATTAGAATACAGTTGTTTAATATTTTGTGTGGTGTTTTAATTTGAAAAAGAATCATATTTAAAAAGATATATTTTTTATTGTTATTATTGATTACTGGACATTTCAGGCGGACCCATTTGATTTCTAGGCGGGCCCCACATGGGGTCACAACACCAAAGTTGAAAAACTTTGCACTAAACACTGTTCCTTTCTACTTATTTACAATGGGATTCTTTAAAATGTGTGTTATCACTCCTTCATTATGCTCTATAGTTGTTTTTTCATTGTATTCTGAGCAAAATGTTGCAGTCGGACAAATAAGGAAAAGAAATAAAAGAAAGGGCGTACGTGGGCCAAAATAAATGAGAAACCCTGTTCTGAAGGGCTGGATTTGGCCCCTGGGCCTTGAGTTTGACACATAATGTAGAGCATATATAGTGTAATCCGTCACCACTAAAAAAAAAATCAATTTAATCGATGATCAAATTTGTAAATAAAAACGATTTTCAAGTTTAATTGATTATTTTTTAATTATTATTATTTTTATTTTCTTTCTTACCACAGTTTTTTTGGACTTTTTCGCGTTCCATCCTTGGGAGTTACCATAGCATGATGCAGAGTTGGCGCCAGGCAGCATTAACTCGGGGGGCATTAAGAAAACTGCGGAGGGCACAAAAACACTCCGTTCCGAGAAGCATCTAAATTATTATTATTGTTATTTTGATTTGGTTATAAAACGGAGTAACCAAAAAACGAAGGGTACACGGATTCCTAATGCTATATAAACACAGCCACAAAAACAAAGTTAGCTCACTAACATACCTTTTTTTCAAAAAAAAAAAAAAAATAAATAAATAAATTTAAAAAATGAAGTGGTCGCTACAGCATCAGCAGACTCTGCTCCTCCCGACCACAGACGTAGGTTTAAAATCCACTTTTTACGGCGTTGTTCTGTGAGCTTTTTACATTTCTCACCCTTGTGAACCACAATCCTCGGTACTCTATAAAATCTCTTTTCCTTTTCTCGGTTAGAACGCTTGGAGCAGCCATAAACTACACAAAATATGGGCATTTTGATGATTTCAGATGGCAGATTCTCAAGTTTCCTGCTCTCCATCTGAATTTAGCGCTCGAGCTTTGTCGCGATGCAGCAATGTGAGTGACGTCACGTGACTCAACAGAGCAGGCCATAGACATATACACATTACAACAGCTCTAGGGTACGTTCAATAGCACAAACGTTAAACGATTACACCACAGTATATTATATCTATGGAGCAGACTCCCATCCGCTGTCAGTGAATGGACACATTCAGCTGATAGCCAATCAGATATCTTTGATTAATAAAAAGCTCACCTGTAGCGGCCGGGAAAAGTGTGTGTATGTGTGTGGGGTGGGGGGGGGGGACTGCCCGCGAAGAGACTCATTTACTTTTTTATTTTGGGATTGTTTTATGCATTTTAACTCTTGAGGACAATCACAGCAATAAAGTTGCACTTTTGACAATATATCTGATGTCTGCAGTCATTTTTAAGTGCATTTTGGCAAAATCGCCCAGCCCTACTCACCACTAAAAGCATTCATACGAGCAGGATTGTTGATGGTCAGAGTGGCGATGCCAGAGTCCTGTTTCTGCAGCTCGATGGATCCGCCGGGGAAGGCCTGCAGCTTCTCTCTGATCTCCTCCTCATTGAAGCCGTGGGTGTTGGAGTAGACCCAGCTACTGCTCCGTCTCTGTAGCAGCCTTAGAGGATCACCATTAACACAGGACAGCGGGACACAATACTGTGGTTCAAAGCTCAATGCACACAGTGGAAGATCACGTACAATAATAAACTGTATAAACCACTGCCATAGAAAGTTACATATCATTTCAATCCAACGTTTGACTGCTAAGTTACATATCACGCAGATCCTTGGACGCTGAGACGTTAATCCTAAGAAGACAAGGAACATTTAGTGTGGATGATTTTCATGTGGTTTGGTATTTTCTTACCGAAACAATGCCCCACACTGGCTGTTTCTCCTCCAGAGTTGTTCCATAAAGGCACAGCGGGCCATCCGGCTGCTGCATCCCCAAAATAAATAGATATTCAATTATTTATCATGCACAGGGTTGTTCATTCAAGGAGCACAGTGGTACATACAATTGATAAGAGAACAAATAAATACATAAAGTTTTCATGTTTTTTATACATTTTCAAGAAAACTCAGTAGTCAACTGATGTGGTTTACTATTACAAACATTAGAGATTATTTACTAGAAAAGCAAGTATATATTAGTATTAATAAACCCCCAGTCTTCTTTCCAAAACCACGCCCACTTTACATAAAAACTGTAGCTGATTTTAAAAAAAAACAAATGTATTTAATATCTTGTTCAAATTAATGGAGAACAGCTTTTCTCTATCTTTTAAATTACTGTACTATTATTTGTTTGTTTTTTTGGCATACATGTACATGAACTCTATTACTAACATTTCTGCTGGAAATGTGTTTTTTTTTTTTTTTTAGGAGAAAAGTTAGCTATTATACCGGGACACAACACGTGTCGTTTTATAAATTGAGCAATAACCAGGTGTCGTAATATGTTTCGTATCTTATAAACATTACAAAATACTGATTAAACAAAACCTCTAAGAACCAACCTTGGTCGGTGGTTGTCGTCTGGTGTCACATTAATATATGTCCCACAAGCAACAGCTGTTAGAAAACGGAAGTACGTCATTAGACCGTGTTTTATTCCTATCCACTAGGTGGCGGAAGAACACAGTTAAATTATAGCAGATTTTATTCTTCTATGAAATCAAACAATAGCAATTGGAAACGCATTGTGGTCGACGTTGTTTTAATATTTAGATTTTTTCTTGTTTCCAGATGACAGTTTATGTTCCAACTTCATTCACTGAGTGGCTGTACTTAGTTATTGGGTGTTTGAGACCCTGGAGGCCATAGATATCTATGATAATAAAGACTTTCATTATATGATATCTATGCTGGTGGATCCTCTGAGCGTCTTCATTTACTGGATTTCACAGAAATTAAACAGCTACACATTCAACAATTGTGTGAATCTCACACACAATGTTGCTCCGTTGTCACTCATGCAGTCACAACACTAAAGTCCAAGTAAAGTGTCAGAATACGAAGAAGAAGAAGAAGAATATTTACCGTAACAATAAAATAAATTACAATTAAACAATTTAGAAAGTGTCTATTCGTACAGTTGCCGTACGGACAACCCACGATGCTATTCGTACGTAGCGTCTTCGGGATAGGGTTAAGCTTAGGTTTAGGGTTAGAGTTAGGTTTAGGGTTAGGTTTACGGTAAGGTTTAGTCTTAGTCACGTGACCTAAACTGGCCAATGAGGGGTGCTGCGTGCAGATAGAATGTCAGCATATTGATACAGCAACCCTAAGGATAGCCACTGCCTATAATCTGTAGAGGGTTTTCACCGACGTCACGTTCTGGAAAGTAACCCGGATGCATGGCCATATTGGAGGCACTCGCAGGAAAACACTGCGATGGATAAATGTCCGAAACCATAGAAAAGCTCGTCATAATGTGTTATAGATGCAAAGACATACACGGAAGGACTAAGTTACGGTTTATTGGTGGTGCAGATCCATATGAGTTGGCTCCCTCTTCTTGGATCAATGGCGACCCAGAGAGTCTTCCGTGTATTGTGTATCCTGATATGGTCAACTACCTGGTTTTAACCCTAACCCAGTCTGGGTCATCCTTTAGATAAAGGTCAGACCTTTTACCTGGTATACAATGAGAAATACAGCACATTTTAGCTCTACATTTTATGAACTGTGTTGACAGCAGTGCAAACATTAAACAAGGATAAACCCCACGGACACTGTGGGAGACCAAAGCCCACCCCACACCACTCGGATCTATTTAAAGGTGAGGGAGGAATTCTAAAAAGTTGGTGACGTTTCTCGTCCTGACCCGGTATTCAAGTCTTGCAGTAGACTTTCGCTGTGTCAACTGTGTTCTCCCGAGTCCATGATCTTAGGATTTGTAACTAAGGCTGCATGATTTTAGCTCAAAACAAAATCCCAAATTTCCATTTTTTCCCCCCCCTTTAAAAAAATTACATGATTTAATTAATATAATTACAAAGTATCTTTATTTTAAGTGAAAACGTTAAAACAAATCTCAGTATTGGGAATAAAGTGCAACTGCAAAGCTTCAACAAAGAATGTTAAATCCTCTGTGGGGGTGATAAAATAACCTGCCCAACCAATTGTGATTACACATGATTAAATGGGAAAATCAATTTTCCCATTTTGACTTTTTTAAAAATCCCCCTGAATAAATAATCCAATATTGATTAATCATGCAGCTTTAGTTGTAACCTACATAGTGGATTATTCTGTTGAACGCCACATCTGGAAGAGGCTCCACAATAAACACGAAGCCTCAGAATGACTGCAGCTCATAGCAAGCATGTCTGGAACCTTCCTCTGCTTCTTTGAACAAATGGATACATATAGTAGAAATTGTTCTATACAAGAATGTTGCATTTGTTTATGTGTTCTGTGTGTTTTTCTATAGCAGTGGGTTTATGGACCCTATAAGTGATGAATGAGCTCATCGATCAATATGCAGCTGTCTGTGCCACCACAGGAAGTCAGATGATCCAGTCCAATCACCAGTATGGCTTAACACACACATGCGCTAATTTCCGGACTCCCAGTTAGTGTCTATTTCAGAGCAAAGAAAGTGGGTGGTTGGCAGGTGCCAGAGGTTTTAATGAAGCCAGGAGACACTTGAGATTAAATGAATGTTTTAGCAGAGGCAGCATAAAGGATGTGGTCAAGTTCTACTGAGGCCACGAAGAGACCCAACACAGCTCAAACATAAGGATGTGGATGAAGTCTGCTTTCCAAGAACTTAGCAGCGGATAATTAGACGTTAGATGCATTAAAGGTCCTCTATTAAAGGTGGTGCTGAAATGACATGTTTCCTGTTCATATAACACATTATCTAGATATAGTTTCAACAGCTTCTACTAAAAGCTTTTTTCTGAAGAGAAGCTGGCATTGGACACTGGGCGGGGGCACACCTTGGACAGGGTGCCAGTCCATACAAACAATACACTGTAAAACTTTTTACTGTAAAAATGACAGTATTATACTGGCAGCAGTGGTCCAGTATCATACTGTAATATTCTACAGTATCTTACTGCATTTATAATTACAGTATTATACTGGCAGTGGTGATCCGGTAAAATACTGTAATATTATACAGTAATTTGACGTACTTATAATTTGCTTCGATGCAGCCGCTCTCCTTATTTTTTCCTGCACTTTTTGGTCCAGCTGCAAGTTCCCATGATGCAACGCTGTTTACAGTAAACTGCTGTAAATTAAAGTTAAGTGTGGAGGTGCTGTAATTCATTGTTTTTGTTCCCAAGGTGCTATGTGTTTACAGTAATATATTGTATTACAAGAATACAATATATTACTGTTCAAATTTTAATACAATTTTACATACAGCAAAGGGTTACAGTGTAGGTGACACAGCAACTAAAGGAAGTGTGTTAACCAGCGTTGATTTTAACAGCAAATTTTGAATTAGTTTTAGCATTAGTCTTTTCACTAAATTGAGCCATCAGGACAATTTATGTTATGGTCTTGTTTTAACTAAAATACATTAAGATTGGGTGAAAAACCAAACATGTTTTTAAATTATATAATGAGTGCTGGTGAGTAGAGTACATGCCAGCTCTGGGAATCCACTTTGCCCAAAACCTTCTGTAGCCAACGCAGTCTAGCTGTTACCGGTAGCTATGGCATCAGGAGAGAATAACTATATTTATATTTATACTAGCATCAGGGTAAGATTTCTGGCTCCACAACATTATCACACCTGTTATTTCAGTCAGCCTATGGTGCCATGTTGCAGTGTGCAGGGTCAGGTGTCCATCCCTACGGTCTGTGAATGTCTCACATTGTAGACACATGCAAGTAGATGAGCTTATTAATGCATGTGAAGGTGCCACGTTCATCATCAGGTGACACTATAAAGCTGTAAACAGTTGGGATAATGAAACTGATACGTTAACTAACATTAGGGCTAGGGTTAACTAACACAAATTCTTCATTTTTTGTGTCACTTGCAACAAAAATATGCTTCAGATGGGAAAAAAAAACTCACACTAGGAATCAAACCCTTGACCATTAGACTAACTTGAGTTATATAAAATGATGTGCTACAGCTAATAATAACAGGTTGTAGACTAGGGCTGGGGGGAATGGTAAGGGTTCAGGGTTAGGGAGTTAGAGAAGATACCTATTTAAATACATCTGTTTAAAATTCAGTTCAAGCAGCACAAAAATAATTATTTCCCAGCAACACGAAAAATAGAAGGAAATCATATGAGACAAATTCTTTGAGTGTTCATGGCCAGGTTGTTGCTTGCTGATAAACTGCTCTCAGAGGATTCAAAATGCATAGAATCACTGGTTGCTGCGGCTGAACCACTTTAGGGGTCTCGTCTCAATCACATGCGTCAGGATGATGCACCTTTCCTGCTGTCATTTTCCATTCATTTCTCTGTAAATTGAGCCACCAATCCCTCTGCAGGTGAAGGTGCTTATTTTGGCATAACATTGTAAAATGCACACCTGTGTCGCAAAGTAGCTGTAAAATTCATTACTGACACAATATCATTTTTCCATAGAATTTATATAGTTATGGTAGTTGGTTGCTAACAGTTTTAGAAACACTTTAATTTAAAAATGTGATATTAGTTTTAAAAACATATTTTCCCAATAAACTCAGGGTCTCGTGAGGACCACTCTTTGAGAAAAGCAGTTCTGGAACAATAGAGTCCTTAAGACTTTGAGCCATTCCCAAACCTCCCTATCAAGTTCTGGGATTTTTATTTCATTATTTTATTTCCATCATGAAAATAGTGAATATGAACAGAAGAGGAACTTATCAGTTCAATCTATGACTTGCGCACAAAATACTAATTTGTGGCCACAAGATATTCACATAGGATAAAGCAACACGCGTAAATAAAGTCCACATACATTTACTGTATGTATTTTGTCTTCTGTAAAAAAAAACAAAAAAAAGAGAGAAGAGGATCAGCATCCTTACATGTTATCATATTTATTAAAGAAAAAACACCCAAAGCATCATCTCTCTTCATCCATTGTTCTGACATAAAAAATGAATGACTCGTTTGTGTAGTGTTCTGATTTTCAACCATTTCTAAGTAGTAAAAGTAGAAAACTGTAATTTCATGTATTGATTATGAGCGTCATAACATATCTACAAAAAAAGCAAAAATAATAATCACATTTCAGCAGGAGTTCGACAGGAGAATGAATGACACTACAAACAATGATTGCATCTAATTTTCAATACAGGATGATTCATACGAAACCAACCTTTGGTGAAAAGATATATTAAAAAACAACATTGCATTACTTTTGTTGAACTTAAGCATGAAGCAAATTAATTTTTGTTATTACAGGTCAGAGTGGAACTGATGTTTAAGGCAGAAACTGACTGAACCAATCAGGCGCCTCTGTGACTCGGTTCAATGTTATGCTGTACTTTGTAATAGTATAAAAATATGCAAAACAAAGTTAGAAACAGGATCACTCTGAATCACAGACTGATTAGAACTACAAATAAAAGGCGCAGTGACAGGTCAGCTGTTACTAAGTTGGCAGGCTAAGCATTAGTCAAAGCTAGAATCCAGACCTGAGTATAAGTTAGCCTTTCAGAGAGTTGGCATATGAATAAATGATGTCAATTTATTTGCTTTTGGAATAAGACACCTGTCCTCTGACACATGTTTGATGCTGGCCTGGCAGTTTATTTGAAGCGTTCTGCTGAATAACTGATGCTGCATCCCAACCTTTACATGCCTTCTTGGTCTGTTAGCTCCCACTTGATACAACATACATTCAAACAGCGAGTGAACAAACGCTGAGTAAAGCACTTTTGAGTCGCTAATGGTGGAGATTTGGAGAACCAGTCTTGATTTGGTGAATATATATAAAATAAAAATAAAAACAAACATAAAGACAGTAGCGGCTCACAGTTCTGAGGTTTTCTGAAGGCTTCGGTTGGTTTTAACACAGTAAGAGGGAAATCACATGATGACTGTTTCTATGTAGGTAAAGGAGGAAGTACGTTTCTGGTGGAGGAAGGACGGATGCACAACAGGGGTGCTCGAGGGGGAGGATGAGGCTGAAGAGGAGGAAGTGGGGGAGCGGCTGGCCCACCGAGACGGCAGACGCCGATTGGCTGGACAGGCCGGTCTGGAAAAGTTCTTCTGAACAGAGGAAGAAGAATTCTTCTCATTTTCCTGTCGAGAAACAATGGCATTAACATTTAGGACAATGACACCATTCTGTCTACAATCAGTTAAACACAAACAGGTACTTTACATTTTGTCACGTGTCCCATCTGTTGTCATCTTCATCCTAGGAAGAATAATAGGCATAATTCAACGCTAACCCCAAAACAGCACCTTCCTCTGGGAGCTCACACTACTAACATATCAGATTAATTATTTAAATCAACAACCTTGGAATTAACTGGAGTTATAAGACCACACATCTGGTAAACTACTGGTAAACTATTACAGAGCTTTTAATAAGCAATACAATTGTATTGTTTCAATGGATACATTCATTGTATAAGACAGTAAAGAAGAATTATCCTTATTTTGATACTAAAGTGACTGATAATGTTCTACCTTTACATGTAATTTAAAGCTGCAAGTGACATTCATTTTTCATCAGATAAAGACAGTCTAGACCACATAGATCATCAAAAGGTCAACATTGCCACTCAAAAGTTTGATCTCCAATGTAAACATTTAGATATTATTGGCATTCTCTGAAAGGTTTTGCACATGAGGGATGCAGAATGCCTCAGACCTTCAATTTGGGCCTGATTTGGATTTTTCCTTGTAAGCCTCAAAATTAACATTGACAATTGTTTTGCCACAACTTGTGAAAACTCCAGAAATGTGTTGGGAAATCACTTTAGCAGAGTTTTCGGGAGCAAACACAAGAAGTCACTGTAAGAGTCTAGTAAAAAAAAAAAAACACTTCCATCTACCGGAGTCCATATCCCACAATGCAACGTACAAAACTTTTCCAATAATGTCAACAGACGGAGTGTTTACAGTGGAGATCATGACAAACTTTTATGCAGCATTTTCCACCTTTTACGTCTTTTTCTACAACAAATGATCTTCGATTTATTGATCTATGAGGCCTAAATCTTTATCTGCTCCCTGATTATTTTTAAGAACATTCGAACATTAAATGGTTAAACAAAAGACAAGAGAAGAGTAGAAAAGTGCTGGTAATGTGGTGGGAATGAAACACCAGTGAACTGGCCTATTGTCAATACTGTAATTGATTATCATATTGTCAATACTGTACTTGATTATCAGCTAATGGAAAATACTCATACTCAATACATCTCTTAGGTACATGAAGGAACAGGCTGGTAAATATCAAACCAGGTGTTAATGACAGACATCCCATACTGCTACATCCCATAATAACTTCTTTTGTCACTGCCCTTACACAAGGGGATGGCCTAGATGCTTAGATTATCACTGAGGCTTTGGCCTGTTTCTGTCTCTTCGGCACATACCAGAAATAAACAACATTCCCACCAGCGCTGTCCTTAGTCAAGGGCAATTGCTTTGTGTATCAGAATAGAACCAAATATGCAAGTTCACTGTTGTCTAATGACTTGCCCAGCTTTCAATAAAGCACTTAGATTAAATGATTTTCACGTCAAACAGTTTAAAAGCTTTCATGATGCAAACACCTTAACTTTCAAATTAAAACCACACAGACGCAGGACGTTCATATGAATATATACGTTTAAATATGTGTCCGTGTCACTCACCTGCACTATAAGCTGTATCTCTTTTACTCCCAGGCCACTGCCACCACTGAGCTGTGCATGTGTGATGTGTGCCTCTGAGACACGTGAGGTCTGTGTGTGTCTCAGTGTTGGAGCTGAAGACAACGGGTCCATGTTCAGCCTGTTCATCTCTGTTACACTTTCCTCCAGTCTGAGGCTGACGTTAGGGCTTGAAGTCATCTCGTTAACTTGATTCTGGGTTTTTTGAGCGCGAGCAGCACTTTCGTAATTCTTTAAAATCTTTTCAACTGCTCCATAGTTAGACCTGGATCCCTCTGGCCGTGGATATGCAGCAAGCGTGAGCGGCTTCCAGGGATGGTCGTTCATCATTCGAGGCCCAGGTCTGGAAGAGTCAGGCTGGTGGTGCACAGGAATGTTCACATGCTTTGCTTGTGAAACTGCTCTTTGTTTGTTCTCTGCAGACACTTGCTGTAGTGACACTGTGGATCTGGCTAGCTGAGGCTTTTCTCTGTGGGAATTCTCTTTTGTGGAGATGGAATTATCCACAGGTAGACCTGGCTTGGGGATTATTGATAAGACAGAGTCAGAAAAAAGACTCTCTGGGGCTGCGCTCAGTTGGTTTTTCTTCGGACTAATTTCTGTTTGAACTAGGTGCTTGATCTCGCACTGCTGTGTAAGAATTTGAGAAGATTCACAGAAGTCCGTCTGTGGCTGTTCATAAAACATGGCAGATGGGGCTTCTTGTTTTCTTTTGATCTCTTGAACCTCAATAGCACAACTCGTTTCTCTTGGCTGGACTTCAGGACTCTGTACAGTAGAATCTAACAGGGAAAGAAGTAGCGCCACCTCGGGATTGACGTTAGTGATGGCATCAGTGCAATGCGTCTGAAATTTCATCTCCTTTGGATGTAAATGTTCCTGTGAAGCTGAATGAACTGATTGGCATAGAACAGAAAAAGTATCTGTGGGAGTAACATGGTCCTGTTCTCCTAACCCCCGGCCCATCTCAGCCTGAAACAAAGTCCTGTTGAACTCTGCTGTTTTTCGTTCCAGCGTCAGGTTTCTCCTGGAGCCCTGGAGGTCAGAGATGACAGGAGCTGTTTCTAGTGAGGACAAGAGTAGGTCTACAGGCAACTCTCTGACAAATGAAGGCATTTGTAGCTCGGGGCTTTTTGAAGCTGAATGCAGATCTTTTCCAGCACTCCTAATATTGACCTCTGAGAAGCTTTTCTGAACAGTCCCATAGGACGCTAGCTTGCTGCCCGTGAGCTTACTTGCATCACAGGACCAGCGGTTGTGGCAGCAGCCTGTGCTACAGTTGGAGTTTGCAGGAACAGAGCATGAGGCTAGCTCACCATCAATTAAAACTTTCCCTTCATTTTCTTGGAGCATAGCTTCAAACTTCTTGACAATTGATGGGCTGTTACACTTTTTGTCCACTAGAACACAAGGGTTGTGGCATTTCCTCGTTGTCGACACTGGAGTATCTGGGATGTAAAGTTCAGTTTCCAATTGAAGAGGAGCGCTCAGATTCCAGGAGGAAGAGCGGGGAGGAAGAGGCGGGGCTGCAGTATCCATTTCAGGTGGTACTCCAGGGCTCATCTGCATGCTTCTGTAGCTACTTGGATCAGCAGAGTCTGTTACCCAGGACTCTCCTGCTCCGCTCTTTGACTGCAACGTGTTATTTAGAGACAAAGTGATCCAGTTTTCCTTCTCCAAAGCACGAAAGTCATTGTAGATCTGGTTGAGATCGCACTGAGCTGCAGCCACATCCTCACTGGTTTTATCATGTCCAAAGCCAATTTCATTTGTCTCTAGTAAATACAAGGACTCAGGTCTAACCCTGAAAGGAGGGAAAGGTAAACACACTGTAATATCATAAAACTAATATACAAACATTTTGGGCTGGTTTTTGAACTGCATGACAACAAAGTGTGTTTGTAACTCTTAGCTTGTACAGATTGATTTACCTCTTGTCTCCACTCTTCTTTCGAATCTCATCCTGGTAGCTGCAAAGCTCCTCACTTACACGTGCTATCTCCCTCAGGGCCTGGGACACAAAAAATGCCAGACGGAGAGGGATTTGTAAATAGATTTAAAAATCACACAAGCTTTAAAATGATGATGATGAGGAAGAGAAGAAATCCAAACAAAATCACTGCTGATTAAAGAGAATGAAAAACGCCACTCACAGCATTGAGAGCAGTGGTGTGTTTCTTCTTATCACTGTTGTAACTCAACCCGGCACAAACAGAACTTTCTTGAGAATTAAGTTGGATATTTTCTACACTTTTTCTAGGAGCAAGTTTCTGTGGTAAACTACATCCAAACGTTTCCTGCTGAAAAGCATCGAGCTCTGATGTATCCACCACGTCCTTACAGACAGCGAACGAGTCTTTTTGCCGAGGGAGCTGTGCTTGGAATTGTTCACGCTGGGCTAATCCAGCACCAAACGTAATGTCACAGACATCGTCAGCCTGGACGCAGGTGGAGAGGTGGTTACCTCTGTCACTACACCCACCATCAGCGCTGATCTGACGTAAAGGTAGGTGTGTGTTTGCTTCTGATAGACTGCTGCAGCTGAGTGGCTCAGACTGGGACAGGTCACTGATCAAACTGGAGCCTGTACTGGTGGAGCGTATGCTGAGCCTGTGATCAACGTCTTCCTCCTCCTGCCTCTCGCTGTCCAATCTGTGTTTTCCATGCTTCTTTTTCACTTCACAGTACAGCTAAACATGGGAAAGATGGGATCGACTTCAGAAAGGTTGAACACACATACACAGAGAAATAAATCCAGCTTTTCCTCAGGAGTGATACATTTAGCCTATCCTATTCCTACTCATTTTGGATCGACTCTTCATTTGTCCCGTTTACAAACTAATGTCATAGAAAGTTGTTAATATTTTAGGATTATTAACTTTTAAATTATTCATTCATATAAAATTGGATGAACTCTGGCTAAAAGCTATAGAAACCTCTATACCAGTGGTTCTCAAACTTTTTTGGCTTACGTACTAGGGATGTGTATTGCCTGGCATCTGGTGATCCTATTCGTATCCTGATACATACCGGTATTAAAGTATAAGTCGATTATTGCGATTTTTTTTTTAATGTATGACTTAAGAAACAACTAATCTGTAATGTTGTACACCTTCATGAGAACATTATGTATGAAACATATTTTATTGGCATATTTTACACTCAAAACATTGCCATGTGCCAACAACTTAAAATAAAGTAACATGCAATCTGTCTGTGGCTTTTAAACCAACTTTGACTTAACTTAACTGAGATATATGCCTAGAACAACAAATAAATGCAGAAAGTTAGTACTTTCTTTTAAATAAATAAATAAAGGTAAAAATAAATAAATAATAAAAATTAAAAAATCGATATGGATGCATGTTGAATCGATCCGAGAATCGCGCGACGTATTATAACAATATATTGCCGAATCGATTTTTTTTCAACACCCCTATAGTAAATACCCCCTTTCACTTATTTCTGAATCCAAGTATCCCATTTGTCCGACTACTATATTTTGCTAACACACATTTTAAAGAATCTAAATTTGGTAAATAAGTGGAACAAAAGAGTATTTAGTACCTCCTGAATAGACATATTCCTATAGTTTTTATCATTTCCAGTCATCTCCCGCCTGGTGTGAGACCATGACTGACCCTTGTATTTTCAGTTTATGTTCTAATCAAGATCATTTTTATCATCATTATTATGATTATCATTTTAAACTAGAAATAGACATTATAAAACCAAAGAGTTTCAATGCTTTTCTTTGCTAATTTTTCACTTTCTCTGTCTTTCAAGTATCCCCTGTTGTGGCATCGCGTACCCCCATTTGAGAAGCACTGCTCTATACAGTTACAACTTCATGTTAACTGAACTACTTTCCCAACAATCCCCAACTGAATGACTGCAAGATGTTTTCCTCGACCATTTTCTCATCTTATACGATCCATTTAAAGGCCATAGGTTTACTGCACCTAATACACATGTGCAGCTTTCCCCAAAAAAAACAATCATTCTAGATGTACGAGTTGTTAACGTTTTAGTGCCTAATTGCTGCTTGGTTAGGTGTTCCTTCACCCACATCTGGATTACTCATTTTATGTTAAATGCACCACACTTTTACAAAAACAATACATTCAACTTGGAGCAGCAACTGATTTTGCATAAGGTTAATAAATTATTTAATCAATGAATGACTAGATCGTTTATTTGTGATAGAAGTTAGATCTGTAGAGTAGATCTGTTCATCACAAATGTAACGTGTTGTTCAATAGGAGACTACTTCTACTGGTTTCTGTTTAAAAGGGTTGTATAATGCATAGCAGTTTTTCAGTAAAATCCAATAGGTCAGAGATGATCCCAATTTACAGGCTCTGATTCTGGGTAGAAACTAAGCTCTTGCATTTCTCCTTTGGCTCTATCCTTTCCTTCTACTCTGCAGTTAAACTCAACAGGAATGTTGTTTGACAGTTTTGATGTTGCACAGAATGTGTGGGAGGGAATCGTTTCAATCTGTTAGCTGTTCAATGAATTCAGTGTTATGTATTTGTCAGGAAGTTGCTAATAGTTCCCCTGTCTGGTGTTTTTCTCTCTGAAATGGTCACATGCTCCTTCTCTCCATTTACAGTCTCTCTTACTCCTGCTTTCATTCTGCTCCTAACTGTGACACACCAAACCTTAAAATCTGCAAAAACGATCAAAATACAGAACTAAGATGATTTTTCCATCAAATGTAAATCATGTGTTGAAAATGAACATGTGCTATAAGCAATACATTTAATATTGATAATGCATCCACAAAATAAATTATGTTATCATTTGCCTCTCAGTTATGAGGAATGTCTAATTAAAGCTCTGTGTGCCTATTACCTTCCAAGACAAAACTGCCTGAGAAGAATGGAAAAAAATAAAATGGAAAAGCATGACTCATATTCATTGGCACAGACATATAACTACTCACCTCTTCTATTTTGCATTGCATATCTCTAAGCTGGCCCTCCCACTCTCTTCTCTCCACATCAAACCTCTCCAGAAGTTCAGCCTTCTCCCGTAACCAGTCCCTCTCATTGAGCTCCAGGCGACAGCGCAGGTCCATGGCTGCAGACTGAGTTTCTACCAGGATTCTCCTCTGTTCTTCTCTCTCCCTGCGCAGCGATGAGGCCTCCTGGCGCTGTTCTCGAGGACTTTGGGATGCTATGGATCCAGGGCCTGTTGCTGCTTGGACGCCTCTGCTCACCTGGCTGGTAGTGTCTCTAGCCTCCAACTACGAGAACCAAACAAGGAGTGCAGAGCATGCATTAAAACAGACAATGTCAGTCAGAACGTGGAGGAAAAAGTAATTGTCAAATATAGAACACAGAAAAAGAAAGAGTATCTAGATATGCATGGCAGGATGTCAGATGTGGAATTAGGAGAAGTAAAGGAGTGGCAGGAAGATAGCAAGAAAATAATGCACCTTTGGGGATAAGTGTGAGTGGGTTCATCAGAGGGAGGAGAAAGAACGGACAAAAGATGGAAGCACTGAAGATATCCTGTATGAACAGTCTGGCTTTATAAGTTCAGGGTTCAGGTTTCTTTTCAATGGTACCTCATTAACACAGGATACAGAGCAGGATATGCTAGATTCAGGCACAGCATGTCAGCAGATGTAGAGTCAAATGATACTCTAGTGATCTACTTTTCAATCACAGATCTGTAGAAAAATTAAACTTTCACCACAAAAACCTCACAAATACTGCTGCATATTTCAGCTTTGATCCCGAAACATTCTAAAGACTTAAAGAGATTGCCTTTTTCCTGTTACAATTATTAAACATTTTAATATAGAAGGAATTGAGCTGTGCTTTACTCGTGTTTAACAACTTTTAACACTTGACTACATGTAAAAATGCCAGACACAAATTACAGCAATAATGGTACTTGGAAATTCCCAATTTTCCAATGTTGCCTTGCACATCTAGGAGTTCCAAGAATAGAGACATGTTTTTCTCACACATCTGCACATTCTGCGGCAAATGTGCAATTTGTATCTGCCAGTAAAGACCAAAAATGTTGGGGTTAGTTCTGGAAACAAATCATGACCCCGCCTATGTGTGCGTAATCTAGTATTTGTTGCTGTCCTGCAAGCTAACCCATTTGCTGCATGTAAATAAACATTCTGATGTAAACAAAAACTTAAAATGCTTTATCAAGACGCTTCGAGACAAAATAAAAATCCAACTAACATTTCATATTGATAGAAAACTGAAAACTAAAGTGTATTCTATGGATAATGAAGAAACTAAGCATTTGCAACAACTTTCTTACAAAGCATCAAGTTACGCTTGTTGACATACTGACACAAAATACAAATACAGACCCCGAGTACAATTTAATCCTCTAACTGCTCTTGACCACCGTCTGTGTGTATATATAAAGGGTATATAAAGGTAACTGTGTCACCAGGGTGACCCACTATAAATAGTGGACACACAGCCTTGCACAATGTCACATTCCGAAGGAGCTGGGGAGCCGAGTTAAAGGGAAAAGGGGGAGGTGGCTGCTATGGCCGAGTGAGATGTCTCCTAGCTGCCAGCAACATTCATAAATCAATGCCTGGAAATATATACGACCAAAGACTCCTGAGTTCTGGCATGGACTTAAGATGCTGTCTTGGTGTTGACCATTAAAATACCTGCCAAACAAACCTGCAACCTATAAACAGTCTACGGACATGCATTACTTTCTGTTGGTAAGTGTGTTATACAAATTGCTAGAACAGCCCTCTTCATTAGTTGCCTCCGAATCCAACATACAACAAACAGAACCAGCTTAATATGTTTTTCAACTTTGAAATCTACTCCAATTGACAAGAAGCAATAATTGAATTGAAAAGAGCCGCTTTGTGGTTAGTCCTGGTTAGCATTGCTGACCCCCACTGCACAGATTGTTAGTTTTAGTCCTGCTAGTGGGCCCACAACATGTTTACCACTGTTAGTGGCCGAGTGATTTTTTCGGGACAATTTTGTGACACACGACAATGCTGGGACATTACACAAAATACGGTGTAAAATTTCAGCCTAGAATTACATATTTAATTAACTTACTTGACATTTATTTGGTTTTGTGCTCTTAGTGGTCAGTAAAACAGCTCGCACGCAGCTTAGCTATTGACTGAAAGGCCTTTAAACATTAATTCCCTGGTGCACTGGCTACTGTTACAATATTCTACTATTTATGCATTAATGCATGATTTAAGCCATTCTTAATATGATCAGCAGTGACATTAATCTGCCTGCACATCTCAAAAAAATTTCCAAACTGGTTTTTACACTGTTCATGAAAAAATGGCTTTCAAATTGAAAATGTTCAGATTTACTTTTGAAATGAAAGGAAGGTATTCTTAGTTTACTCGGCTGACAGCCATCCATCTTCAACAGCTGTCTATCCTGTTCAGGGTTGCCGAGCACAGAACCTTTCCCTGCTGAGTTAGGCTTGAAGGCAGCGTTCCCTGAATAAAAAACTCCAGTTCATCTCAGGATCACCCAATGGAGGAAAACGTGCAAATAAACACATTACCTTCTTTTCGAAGAGAACTGCCAACTATTTATACAACCAAATTTTCTATCCTGAATTTGCATACATTTTTTATCCTGAATTTGCATAAATGTTTTACCATCTAGTCGAAATGCAAGTCTAAGATACCTTGAAGGCGTTATCTTGCTGGTTACATGAGATAATTTCAACGTCTAATTTTTTTAAGAATTCAAATTTTTTAATAAGCATTATTTTTTTAACTAGAATGTAATAATCATGAAACCTTGGGAAGTTTGGCAGCAGTGTCTTAACATATAGGCTAAAATTACATTAGTAAACATTATTTGTGTTAAATAGTGACAAATATGTTGCCCTACAATGGACTGGCACCCTGTCCAGGGTGTACCCCCACTTAACGCCCAATAAGAGCTAGCACTTTTGCACTGGGGATTGCATATGTTGTTTACTTATCCAAAGAGTTCTGACCTGCATGCGGGACAGAAAATGGATGGATGGATAGTGACAAGTAGGTTTAACATTGTGCTTGGTGTAAGTCTAACTGTGAACGGATATGGCATCGAGACAAGGTAATTTTCGCAATAGAGCAAACTCTGCGCAGCATGGCTTCACTCCAAACTACATTTCCCCTGATCAGTCTGTACAATCTGTGCAGAAAACTGTAAATCTGCCTTTGTGCGTTTGTGTCCTGCACTTTGTGAGTATTCACACAGATAAACTTTGAACATGCTGCAAGCACCAAAAAAACCACAGATGACCCAAATATTAATGTCAAAAAAGAACCATCAGATGTTTGTGTGATGGTCTGACATCCTGCATGTTATCAATTTCCTGTTTGTTTTAAGAACAGAGCAGAACAGTAAATAATTAAAGACTCCTATTGTGTGAAGAGAATCTATAATCCCAACGATGCTGTGTGTGTATGTGTGCGCGCGCGCATGTATGTGTGTGTTTTTGTAGGTTTCTGAGCCTGCCAAAACCATGCTGCTGTTTTAAATTTTTCTCGCCTTACATATGTCAGTTGTGGTTTTGCCCAGTGCAGATTGTTATGGCCCCACTTTGTTGATTTTCCACCACCACCCAATGGAGATTGTGAACTTTGTCTCTGGAACAAATGGAGAACTGTGTGCGAGAACTTGGTTTTACCTTTGTGATCTGATTCACACGAGGCTCAATGGGAAGGATAAAGAGACACTGATATCACAGAGAACCTAAGGGACCAAGCCTTGCACAGCATGAATATAAATCCATAACAGAACATTTTCCTCTTCATCTACAAAGACTGAGCCAATTCTAACTGATTCAGACTTGAACTGTGAAAGCTCCAAAATAAATCTGATATGAGCAGAAAAGAAATGCTAAATCCCTAAATTCACACTGCTTTGAAGAATGACTGTGTGTGATTGTTCTTGGTGATCACATTGCCTGACACAGCATGGCGCTGGTATGCAAACTTTTTTTGGTACATATTTTCTTACAATTTTACCCACTCGTGGGTAGCTTTTTTAGAAACAAGCCAATATTATGTTTGTCTTTAGGTAGACAGTAAAAGTCAAGCTGGGTTTCCAGGGTCAAGCTGAGAACAGGGTTTGTTTCATTAGAACAAATATTTTGTCTGAGCTGAGGCTTGACCTGGATAGATGCCCTGGACTACACTAAAAATATCACACATGCACAGACAGGAAGGATAAACATAATATACAAGAAACGCAAAAACACAAACATTTGCCAACCTTTGAATAGAAGATCACTGGCTGGGCCTAAGGCTTTTCTGTTTTGCACACCTTGGGACTGACTCAAACCGATGCATGACAAATGCACATATAGACAGACATACGATCCCTCACCTACCTGTGCAATCCTGCATTTGAGCTCAGCTTTCTCCAGCTCCCAGGCACATCTGTCTCTTGTATTCTGCAGCTGGAGCTCACTCCTCTTCTCCTCCTCTCTCTTCACCTCAGCCTGCACCTCCTCCAAAACTATTTTCAAGTCAAGCAGAATCCTCCTGTTTTCCCCTCCCTGCACAGAAACATTTAGAGCAGCGTTAAACTCCTTGATGTTTTCTTTTTCATCAATGCGCCAAAAGAAGTTGGTGTTTCAAATTCTAACATGGAAGTCAACGGTTTAGCCTCAACCTGTACAAAACGGTGTGAACTTTGTTCATTAAAACTTCTATTTGTGTTTTTTGTCAACTAATTTTTTTCAAGTGACTAACAAGATTATGAGTAAAATGTGAACAAAAACCTGTTTTGGAAGGTATTCAATACATTTTTTATTTTGTGTGGAAGGCGGGACAAGCCGGTAAGTGATCCAATAGGAAGCTGATTGTGTCAAATCTGTCTGTGTATTAACAAGCATTAATACCATCAAATATCTGGTTGATAAATCGGAATCGAACATTTACAAAATGCAAAAACATGTGCTTTATATTTTAGTCAACTATATCTATAATAGATTTAGTCAACTAAAATCTTAAAAAGAAACTGAACTCCTGGATTTTTAACGATGTGCCACTGATTATGGGTGGGGCTCCTGGAGGGGTTAAGACACGCCCAGTCTAAACTGTAAAATCTCCAAAAAAAACCATCTATGCTTTGCTCACTACCAACTCAATACTCACTACACCTCTCTGTTTCCAATTCTCTCAATCCAACCTACTAGTCACAGATTGCAGAGTCGACAGGTGCTGGTTTTTATAGGAGGGGCAGAGCCAACAGTGACGTAAGAAGCCACCAAAACGTCACAAACCACCATTCTCGACCAATAGCCAAAATTCCTTTCTAAAGCCGGTTTCGGCCAATAAAGAGCTGTCGCTCTTACATTTTTACAACAAAATATGCCAAATTTAAATACTTCAACTAAAATGTCAAGAGTTGAACAAGACGCAAACAACACTACTTCATATACAAATATATTTGTTTTCAGCAGGGGGGAAAAAGTGTTTTTGCTGTTTAGTAACTCTTTTATGCCATTTAGTTAACTCAAAATAGACTATAACTGTCTGAAATAGTCGTGATGACTACATTTTGACTAAAACTAAGTTGCAATTAGTCAAAAAAAAAAAAAAAAAAGACTGACAAACACTAAATAAAAATTTGCTGTTAAAATTAACAGTAGCACTTTGCCAATGAAACAAACAATGTGTATTATTAATAATATAGTTCCCATTTACTTGTATGTCTGCCACTTCTCTCAGCAGAGACTCCTTTTCCCGCAGCCAGTCCTCTTTGTCCTGCACGTGTCGCTTTTTTAAATCCTCAAACTTCTTCTTCAGCCTCGTGTGTTGCGTTTGTTGCTCAGGACCCGCTCCCATGTGTCCCCGCAGGACCTCCAGACTAGGGACCCCCGCGCCACCTTCTCCACCTCCAGCGGCGTGTGAAGGACTGAACTGGGGCTCGTATGTGTGGCTGAAGACGGTGGGTGGAGAGGAGATCCTCCTGAGAGGACTGCGGCTCTTGCCCCTGCCTCTGTCCGCCCTCTCCATCCTGTGGCACGGCACAAACTCCCATCCCTGGGACTGGACGTATCCTCCACCGGCACCGCCCCCACCGTTCACCAGCGCGCTCCACATTACTGTCAGTGTCACTAAAGTCAAAACACCTACTCTAAATCTAAAAGAAACCAATGCAAACTGTTAAAATACTCCATTCCCTGGCAGCCTGGTTGACGTTTGGCATGGGGGAAAGTTACCCAAATCCGACCAAATCTCCTGTCGGCCCCACAGCAGCGCTTGGATCCTGAATCCAGACGTTTCCTTTGACCTCCCTCATGTTTACCATTGTGGTTCCAGAGTCCCCATCGGTTCCTGCCCTGCTGTCCTCGTCCTCCTCTTGGTTTTTCAAAGGTCCCCTCGTTGTTTTTGTCCTCTCCTTCTGCTCCACAGGACAATCCACCGCGGGCAAAGTCAGAGAGCCAGTAAATCAGAGGTTCCTAAAATATCGTGCACTTCACTCGGGTGTATTTTTACCTCCTGTAACCATGAGTTTTACTTCCCTGAAGCCGGAGAACCGAACGGAGCCGCAAAGGAAACAAACACAGGTTCACGTAATCACCTCCTCGCGCCACACCTTTCCCCGTTACCATGACAACAAATTAGTGGCGTCAAGTCAACTTTTTTTTAAAAGTATATTTCTAAATCAGTAATTTTACTTGTACTATCTGTTTCAAGTAATTTGTTACATTTCCACACACAACCATTACTGAGTAAATCATTATTTTATGTTTTAAAATGTCTAACGAACATTGTGAAACAAGAAAAAAAATTATTTACCTGACAACAATCAAATGCGTCACATCATAGCCGACCAATCAGATTAAACGTAATGCACGGCGCCAAAACAGCATTAAATGGAGTTTATTTTCACATTTTTAGAGTTAATAAATGTTGCTTTAATTAGACTCAGACCCTGAAATGTTTTTTTTTATTTTGGAATTGAATTAATTGGTGTTATTTTATGCAAAAAAAAAAAAAAATTGTTCATTTTGACAAACTTTTTCTTTTATGCTTAATAAATTAAGTTCCAATTGTGCAACATTTCATCTCTTCTTTTTAAATTTATACTGAGATGTTTTTTGGACTAGAGTATTCTATGTACGAATAAATTTCAATGAAGTAACAGTACTTCTACTTGAGTAGAATATACCAGTACTCTTTACATCTTTCTTTAGACCATTATACACATACCTATAATGTCACATTTTTGTAGTTTCACAATGTTCACTGATCATTTAAAAATAAAAATAAAAACTCAGTTACGGTTGGGTGTAGAAATTTAATTAATTTCTTAACTTCTTTTAAAACATATTAAGTACAAGTAAAATTACACATTTAGAAATATACTCAAAAAAAGTACAAATACCAATAACATTACAGTAATGTGAGTACATGTAATCACTTTCACCTCTGCTAAAATGTCTTTTTAATAAACATTTGAATCAAAGAAATCACTGCAAGGCGCCTCACCACCCACAGCCAAACTTACCAATGTCACTCTTTCATTCTTCCTCTGAATTCTCAGCATGACTGAGTATAACAGTCACAAGGAAACTGATTTCAGTCATTACAGCTATAAAGAGGCAGCCAACTACTGGTGCTCCACAAAGACCTCTTTGTAATAATGTGAGCTGAATGTAATGCTTTTACTGCCTCACTTTCAGATAAAGAAAAAAAATAACTGTGGGGCCATGTGACTATTTATGTGATTTTCAGTTTTTCATTATTATGTTTTTGCAGAGACAAAAAAAAATTGGGTTTTCCCTGACTGAAATAACCCCATTCAAACTGTGGGAAAAAAACATTAAGCTGATGGTAGTTGACTGATTTCCCATTGTTTTGTGACCAATATTTGGCTTTATAAACTTATTATTACTGTTGCCACTACTTCCTGAAAATGGGTGCAAATTCCTGTGTGACAAATAGCCACAAATACTGCAGAAAAACAGGCTCCGTTAGGGGGAAATTAAGTTTAAACTCTTTTAATTGCTGCTGTGTAATCTTTCATAGTTGCAGCCCCAGATATTATACACTGTAACTGATGAGTGGCTTTGTTTCCTTGAAAAACCAAACATAGAAAATTGCATTTATTTTGGAAAGAACTATGTTATCATTATTGTTATAATTGTATTTATTATTTCACTTCCGTTTCACACAAAAAAGGCCTGAGTTGAACTCTCAGGCTTCATGGAACCACTCTGAAGTTTGCAAGTTCTCCATGCACTTGGATGGATTTTCTCCTGGTACTCTGTCTTTCCCCCACAAACCAAAAGATGTATTTTTGGTTTACTACATTTGCTGAAATTGGGATTTTTATTATTATTATTATTATTATTATTGTATTTGGCATTTGAAAATTGCCAAATACATTGTTATCGTAAGAGTTCTCATCATTTGTCTTCCGCAAATCCTTTGTCCTGGAACTCCGCCTGAGCTATTAATGCAACACTAATGACACATGTCATCTCATAGAGGCAATGTCCAGGATTTGCAGTCAACCGTTTTTGGAGCCAAAGTGTCAAGGTCAGCGTCAAGGTCGCGTCAAGTGTCAAAAACCAACTTTTTCCATATCTCTGCGACTATTTATCGTACAAATTCGATGCTTACATTTACGAAAAGCTCATCTCAAGTGGAGTATTTTCTTTTGTTGAACCGAAGCTGTACGACCTACCAGTAAAAAGATTGGTAGGGGTCAAAGTTCATGACGTCAAAAGAAAAACAACAAAAATATTTTCTTCCCTATAACTTGGCCACAAATCGAGATGCAGTGCTCAGACTGGTACCATTGAACAACATTTCCTTTCAATGTGTGACCTTGACCTTCACTCAAGGTCAGTCTTCTGTTTTTTATTACTTTCAATTCAAATAGTAAAAAGAACAACTTGTCAACAAATCCCGATACAGGTTGTCATTTTTGCCAATTTTTTCAATCGTGAAATACATATTCGCCTTACAAATACAGGTCTTGCCTAGTTATTGTTATTATTATTGTTATTGTTATTATTGTTATATTGTTATTATTATTATATTGTTATTATTATTATATTTTTATTATTATTATATTGCAGTTTTTGTTGTTAATTGATTAGAAGGCATGTAGATAGTGTCTACAACACATACACAATCTATATTATTAAAAGTATTGTGATCTTGCTATTAAAGGAGGAGCCAACTATGCATTAAGCACTAAGGGTACAAAATAAGAGCTCATTAAAGTGAATGCGCACATTGAAACAATCTACTCATTACTTTTGGCAACATGTACGTAACCCCTGTCATCAACCTCACCGCACATCACAAACTGTTATTGTGATCCAAGATGATGCAATACATGTCCTCAAAAACCTGCCTGGAAAAAAGCTGATATGATACCCAGACTGGAATGCCGTGGCTTAGTTTGGAGGGAAAAAAAGAAAAGAAAAGAAAGAGTGACAGCCTACAGCTGCAAAGACAGAAAGCTGAACAGGAATAATAGCCCCATTTTCTAAGGTCTCTAGACATCTCCCTCCACAGCTGGCCCTAATACGTAGCAAAAAAAAATAACCCAGTGATTGAATAAAAATGACAATAAGTAAACACCTTCCACCTTTCTCACAGTGATTATGTCTATTTAATGAACCCATCTACCATTTGCACAGTTTAGGATTTTGAAACTCAGCTAAGGACATTTTTACAAAGAATATGAAATGCCAAGGTCTCATTTTCCATGGGCCATCTGGAGGATTTGTTACATATTATGCAGAGGAACAAGAATGTCTCAGAAAAGTCACCAAAAAACTTGTGGATGAACTGTTTTCTCACATGCCAAAGCATTATCCCTGTTGTGAGTGTGCGAATGTGTTGGATGCGAGTAAAAAGACTGTTTAAACTGATTACCGGTAGTAAAAGTTGTATATATGATGGAGACTATACTGCTAATCACTGACTTTGCACTTATTCTGGAGCTTTTCCCAGCATACTTAGCGGGGGTACACGCAAGAAAGGATGCCAGACGAACACTGGGCTAACACAAAGAGACGGACAACCACAGATGCACACAAGCACTGCAGGGAAAATGGAATGTGGTGAAAACCCGACACAATCTCAGGACAAACGGCTACAAAACAAAGCAAGATAAGACCAGGTAACGCCCAATGATCCTGCAGTTGCAGCAATGTTATCCATCATACCCCTAAGCCACGGATATCTGATCAGCACAAAGAAAAGGCAATAACTTCTACTAAATAAACAGAATGAAAGTATACACCTAGAAGTCAATAAAATAAAAAATAAACTGTAAATAATTGCTAAATTATTAGAATGGCCCGTTAATTAAAATGTGGACTTACCTAGCCGACCTCTGCTGCTCCAAAGCGTTTGACCTCCAGTAAGCGTTGAAAGCAGCAGATCAGATGAGTTCCTTGAGTTAAACCTTGTAAATGATAATGCCTTGCATCTCGAGAAACCTTACGTAATATGTTCAGCATAACAGAATGAAGAAAAAAAAGGACAAAAAAAAAGAATGAATTTGTTATAAAGAAACAATAATATCGTACATGAATTTGTGGCGAATGTATGCTTTACAGAACAAAAAAGAGGGTGAAAAGAAATACCAATTTAAAAATGGTGGCATAGGACAATGAGGAAAACAGAACAAGAATGAGAATCAGCAAAATAATGGGCTGAAACATCTTGATTGGAGGACACGAAAGACAGAGGAAAAAGACAAGAGGAAGATTAACAGGAGTCCCTGTGAGACAGAATAACTGTGTTTGTTGTCTCTTCTTACAGACAACGGCTCCTCCGCCTGTTTGTCCTCCTGCTTGGGGACATCCAGACGATCTATGAAGCTCTGCAGCTCTTTCCTGAAGGCTTTCATCTGCGCGTTGATGCGATAGAGCAGCTCATGCTCTCTGATCCTGTGGAGCAGAAGCACACATGAAGCTAACGTCTTAGGACAGGGATAGGCAACTCTATCACAGCGGGGGCCACAAAAATGTGTTTGTATCTGATCTGAGGGCCACGTTATCAACATTCATGTCAGCATTAGGAATAATGATAGCATGAGGGAAAAAGGGGTTTTGTCTTTTTTGGTTGTGTCCTAGGGCAAGACAGCTACATTGCCTAGTATGAATGTAGTATATGAGTGAGTGTCGGTGGTGGTCGGAGGGGCCGATGGCACACTATGGCAGCCTCGCCTCCATCAGTCTGCCCCAGGGCAGCTGTGGCTACAACAGTAGCTTACCACCAGTGTGGAGTGAAAGAATAATCCCTTGATTCTGTAAAGCGACATTGAGTGTCCAAAAAGCACTATATAAAAGTGATGTATTATTATTATTATTATTATTATTATGAGTTTTTGTAATTTTTTGTGTTCTTGTTGTAATTTTGTGTATTTTTCTGTCATTTTCTGCATTTTAGCTGTCAATTTGTGCGTTTTTGCGGTCGCTTTCTGAATTTTTGTTGTTGTTTCCTGTATTTTCCAATCATTTTGTGTAATTTTGTTCACAGTTTGTGTGTCTTTGGAGCTATTCTGTAATTTGTTGATGTTTTTGTAGTCATTTTGTTTTGTTTAAGTGGTTGCTGTGTCTGTCTTTGTTGTCCTTTTCTGTTTTATGAGTCATTTTGTGTTTTTGTCCACTTTGTGCATTTTGCTGTTGATTCGTGTGTTTTCAGAGTTATTTTGTGTATTATATTGGGCTTTATATTCCTTCCAACTTCTTGAATTACATGTTTTGTGGATTTGCTTTGGGAGCTGCAAAAAATTAGACTGAGGGCCACATGTTGCACCCGGGGTCGCCATTTTGCCCATGTCTATCTTAGACACTGAGATAAAAGCCAACACTAAAGTGATCACACATTCCTGTTCCAGATTTAATGCCTTCATTACCTGCCACCTTCCTCATCGTCATCCAACCTTGCAAATAACTCCCCGTTGGTGACATACACCCGGGCCTCTGCGATGATAGTGCTGGTGTCAGCGATAAGCCTGTCGATGGTCCGGCCCAGCCTTTCCGCCTCTATGCGGATGTCTATCATGTGTTGCCGGTCCTTCAGGCTTCTGGATAAAAAACGGCTGTCTACTGGTGAGTAAAGGGTGCGCGTCGGGGTGAGGCAGCGGATGTTCCTTACTTCATCAGGGTCACTCTCTCCTCCAACTGGACCCTCACGCTTGCGATGCGGAGGGAGAAGGCGAGGTGAGGAAGCAGAGGCTGAGGGCATGTCATCATCCCGCCCTGCATCACTCTCAGCATCACTGTCTCTGGGGCTGCCTCTGATGCCCAGATGAGAAGCCAAGTCGTAGCGCTGCATGTTGGAGAGCAACACGCGGTTCTCATACTGGAGCTGCATTACTTTGCCGCTCAGTTCATTGATCTGTAGACGTGCTGCTTTCAGCTCCTCCTGTATGGCCTCCAGCTTCGCAGGGTCAGATCCTCCTTAGGTCGCAGGAAAACACAAGAGGTGGAAAATAATTTACAAATAAGATTTTAACACCTCCTTATTTCATTTTTTTCAGAATCTAACATGCTGACTCTCTCTACCCTCCATTGTTGTTTTTCTACTTCTGGTAGACTAGATACAGCAGACTAGTTGATACCCAATCTGATCAGCAAAGGGAGTGTGTGTGGACCATAAACCGTACTGTGTAAGGCAAACTTTGTATCCCTATATATATATGGAAAGTCTTATTTATTTTATTGTGTATTCTTACATGTTTGAGATAACATGTTAAAAAAATAAATATGGCACTTTTTCCATAACTGAAGTTGAATTATTTTTTTATTTTTCCAAGATTATGTTGTATTTGGAATACTTCCAGGAAATTAAAGTATTATTTAATATCAGAAAACGAAATTAAAGTGTTGGACAATGTTGGTATATATAAAATATTGGCAAAAAGCTAATATTCAACATTCGTAATATATATAAGCCAAAGTATTTAAAAAAAAAAAAAAAAAGAAGCTAAGAACTCACTGACAATCTTCATTTTGACTACAACATGTTTCCTGGAAGTATAAGACTAGTATCATTTTACAGAAAATGGCTTATGGCATTACCTTTTCTATTCCTCAACTTTAATTTGGGTTTTACATCACTTGGTAAAAAGAGAGTAGAATTAAGCAAATTTCGCCCATGCAAAGCTCATGTATGAAGAAGTTAAGGATGGGATATTTTTGTCTGGGTTAGTTGTTATTCAGCCAAAGTCAAGAGCCTTAAGTCAAGTTGAGTATTTTTTTTTCTTCTTAGAAATAGTTGAATTTTAATCAAGTCATGACACACCATTCTATCACATCTGTTTGAATCTAATACGTTCTCTGCTTAGCAAACGTCTTAAATCACAATGATCTCTTCATGATGGACTAAAAATAATTAAAGCACAAACAAACCTCCATGTCTTGATCCCGGTTCATGGGAGCCAGCTTTGTATTTCAGTTTATTGAGCTCACTTGTGACCTAAAATAAAACAGTGTTATTCCTTTTCATGTATAGTATTAAACTTTAATATATATAAACTATAACACTTACACAGTACTGTCAGTGTATAAAAGGAAAGATGTTATATTTTACCACAGAAGTTTGCATCATGCTTGTGTAGCAGGATAATCAATCTGAATCCGATTATATCTGCAGTTATGGATTTTTATCAAAAAATCTTTTTTTTACATTCCTTTTCTGATCAAACTGCCTGCATCAGCACCGCCACCTACCTTTTTATTTTCTTCTTCTACGTCAGCTAGATTCCTGCGGAGAAGTTCTGCCTCATCCTCCACCAGCTGAAGCTGCTGCCTGAGCTCAGACAGAGCCTCTCCCTGCTCTCTGCTCACATGGCCTCCACTAGAACCATCCGCGCCTGCTGCTGTCAGACTACACAAAAACAGAAGGAAATGAATCAAATATGAACAAGTTTCTAAAATCTCACGCTTGATTGTTTTATCCCTCAACAAAAAAAACACGTATTTGGTACCTGTCCTCCCTCATGTCATCCATCTCAGCCTTCAGTCCCCTGTTCTCCACTTCCAGCTCCACAATCTTCCTCCCAAGGATGTTAGCCTCCTCCTCCACGAGGCGTAGTCGGAGCTTCAGCTCAGATTCACGGGTGGTAGGAGGACCGCCAGCCTCACCTTTAGGCAATGGACTGTCTACGTCACCGTAGAAGGATCGGTATTTCTGCAGCTCGTGGTCAAGTCGATCCTTCTCTTTATCTATTTTTGCCATCTTCTTCCTCATCAAGATGGCTTCCTCTTTGATAAAGGCCAGTTGGCACTTTAAATCTTCATTTTGTTCCTAAGAAGATGAATAATAAGATTGAGCCTTGATTTTATTGTATCCTTTAGTGTGAAATTAGAAGGCTCAGCTTTTTTTTGTATTGGTAAATACTGCAATAGTACAGTGTTGGTGTTTTTCCATCTTATGGTGCTTCACTGATTGGTATATTATATTTTTATGAATATAAAAGGGATTCGTCAATAATCATATTACCTAAAGTCATACCATAATGTTTTAATAATAGCCTCCATGAATTGCTGACTCACCTCGATTGGCGTCTGTGGAGTCCTTCGTTCTGCCTTTTGGATGTCCTTGCTTCCTTTTCTCTTCAGTGAGAGCTGCAGGAAAACAATGATAACATCGTCATCAGCTACCCTTCAGTTAGTGAAATCTTCCAGAGCTCAGTCCCTTAGCCAAAAAACTGTTTATCGGTAATCAAAATCAGATTAAGCTGCTTTTTGTCTAGACTAGACCACAGCAGACGTTACACTCCTTTGAGATGAGTCCCTCCAGCTTTACGTTTGGTTTAAAAGGCTATTAAATTATGTTTGGTTTGGTCTTTATATCAATATTTATTATGCTGTCCAAGCATAGTGCAGATTGGTTGTGATAGGTGTATAATATCACACTTTTCTCTGTATTGTGTGACTGACTGCATTACATAAACATCTGTTAGGCCTATACAGTATCTGTATCTTATGCTGCATCTTGGCAATGCAACTCTTAAAGGGCCCATGTTACGCATAGCATCATAAAGTGCTGTTTGGGCTTCATAAACATGCACAAAGTGTTTTTTCATTGATTCCCTCAATCGTTAGTTAGAGGGTGATTTGTTCCTTTCTTACTGCAGGATGAGCCCAAACACCTCACTCCAATTTGATGACGCGTTCCCACTTTGATGACAAATTTGACGCGGCACTGAGTTGGAGAAGCCACGCCTCCAGGAAGCTATCTGGTTGACATGTAAACAGACACGCCCACAAAGGTGAGCATTTCAGCGTCCTTCGCCCAGTGCTATGTACAGTATGTATTTTCTACAGTCTATGTATGTACCGGCGAACGCCCCGCCCCCACGCTCTGTCTCGTGTTTATAAATATAGACACGCCCGCTCATGAATATGCATAAGTGGGCCGCAAATCAGCTTTTTTGTGTAGAGTTGCTCGGAAAATAACTTTTCAGAGGCTAAAACTCTGGATATCAGGCGAGTTTGGCAACAAAAACCTCAAATACCATGTTTTTGGGGTTGTTAGAACAAATGGAGATGGGTGAAAAAAGCATTACATGGGTTCTAATTTCATAAATCCACACATTAATAGTATCAAATGTTTGTTTCCTTGCTACAAACTATATAAACCAAACCATATTTGTGTCCAAACAAACTATCAAGCTCAATTAATAAACACTCATCTGCTGTATATAGCTAAATCAAATCATATGTTTTTTGGAGGTAAGCTGCATCTACAGCTATGATGGCCTGGAACTCCACAACTCTTTAACTGGATAAGCAAAAAGATGAATCGGTTGATTAGCTTTCGTTAGTTGGGTTGCTTTTATCTGGTTTAGTTAAAAGTTAGAATTGGATAAAGTCCTTATTAGTGAATGGCAGAAATGAAATTCTCCTTTATTTTAGTATAGTATTGCACTGCTGCTCTGTCTGCTCATTTAGAATGAAAACTGTGTACAGTCTAGACAACAACCTGGATCATGTGTCTAGAAGCAGGAAGTGGGACACGTAAAAAAATGTCACCTCTTTGGCTTTCTCCAGCTCATTTTGCAGGGCCTGTTTGGTGACCTCCACCTCTATCAGTTGCTGCCTCAGCTTCTCATTCTCGTCCTCCGTCCTCGTCCTCTTCTCCTCCACATTTTCCAGCTCATGGTGCAAACGCACAGAAACGTCTTTTGCCACCTTGGAAAGAAACCATTTTGATTTGAGTTTAAGGTATTACTGATCAATTAATAGTTCAATAATCATAATAATCATTCCTCTCAAGACTCACCTTCAGGTCCTGCTCCAGACTTCTCAGCAGCTCTCCATCTACTTGGCCGCTGTCTGTGAACCTGAGCCTCTTTCTCTCAGCCTTCTTCAGTCGGTACTGCAGTATCCGGCAGTTTTTATTAGCCCTCTCCAGCTCTCTACGCATGTCCTGCAGCTGGCAGGCGTCTTCCTCATAGAAGGTGTCTCTCATTTCATCCATCTCCACCCGCATCTCCTCGATTTCATTCTAGCAAACGTGTAAGAATTGGTTTAGCACATATTTTTCCATCTTAATCGGAAAGCAACAGATCCAACAACCGAGCACTGGAATTGACACAATATAACATGTTAAATGTTAAAATCCTTCTGTTGTTTATTTTAAGTCACCTTTCTTCATCTCCAACCATCTTAATTCTTGTTAAACTGGGACTTTTTTCCCATTGTCTATGGCAGCTGCACCTATAATACCCTGTGTCTTTCATATATGCACTATAACTCCTTCAAACTATCCTAATCCGATCCCTTTGAAAGTGTCTGTATACAGCTTAACCTTAGGTTTTCCTCATAGGTACTCTTTTCTAAGCTATATGCCAAAGTTGGTTTCAAAGGATTGACTTTGGAATTCAAAGTCACATTACACAACACCATCTCACAGGGAAACGTGACCCTGATACGAAAATAATAGTTTCACTTCTTGTGCGTGACACCACAACTTTTGCATTCATTTTGTGCTGAGGACATGACTTTCCTCTGTTGTTATGTTTATTTTTTTTCTTGAGTGTATGTTTGTATACAGAAAAACAATAGGTGAAGTCAGAATGAAGAGGAAAAATGATCCGTTTCTTGAAATATGTTTCATCTTATCGGGGGAAAAAAATCAATAAAGTTTTTGTTAATAATGCTTGTCTGCGTGCGTCTACCCTAAAAAATATAAAGATATATATATATATATCACTTTACTTGAAGTTTTTTACATAAAGGCTGACATTACATTGTCATTATTATAACATGACACCTATTATATGGTGTCATGAAGGCTGTCATTAAGTGTTGTTCATTACCCTGACCTTAACCTTAACCCCTAACCCTATATTTAATATGACACATAAAATATATCTTTTTAAATGCAAGATGGATTCTTGTAAAATATAATTTACAAATGTTTTTACAAACGATCAGTTAAAAGTTGTTTGTTAGTCGCTATAGTAAAATAGGAAGATGATCATTTTCTATGGAATGTAATGAAAATGGAACACTTGCATAAATTAGGAGAAATAAAGTGTTGCATGTTGAAACTTAAACATTTCTTACCTTTTTAAGTTACTGCTAGCCTTCCTTATTGTCTAAACCTCGAATTACAAGTTATTTTCTAACTGGTAACCCTTCAGACTATATGCAGTACCTATGAAGTAGCTCACATACATACAATCTACATATGTCACTCCAATTGTTTATTTACCTTTAGATCTTCATTTTCATCCTCCAGCTTTTCCATTTCGTCCTGCAGTCTGAGGTCTGGCTGTGGAGCCGGGTGTGGACTGTCATGTTCAGGGGATAGCTCGGGTTCTGAGGCTGGGGGAGATGCTGATTTCTGCATCTTGGTGCCTTTCTTACCCAAGCTCTTATTCAGGTGAAACTGAATGAGCTCTGACTGCAAACATCCTTCCTTCCAGAATCCTGGTCCACATCCCACCGTGCCTTTGGAGCTTTTCTTCCCACTGCTTGTTGCAGCAGCAGAGTCTCCAGCTTTGGGGGTTTTGTTTCTCAGCTTTGGAGATTTGGACGCACACGGCTGGTCTGAGACCACCACACGGCTCGGATCTGCTCTGGAAGGAGAAGCATCGAGGCGGAGAGAGTCCTCTCCAGGGGGAGCCGCAGGCCTGCTGAGAGTCGGGCTTTCAGCACCAGCGGCCTGGACAGCAGCCGAGCCCCTGACGGTCACCGGCCGCTCCCTGCCGGCGGAAACCGGGGATTGTCCGCGGCTGCTCCTCCCTCCTCCTCCTCCTCCTCCTCCTCCTGGTGCCTGTTTGGCCGGCTTAGACCCGCTACCGCAGCCCTTTGAATAGGTTTTACATCCAGCGTCTTTCTGACCGGCTGGAGATGACGATCGCGGCTGTTGCTGCTGCTTCCGGGTGCCATTGTCTGCGTGCCGCGGTGAGTCGGCAGATGATGGGTTCATCATGGTGTGTTAGAGAGAAACACCCATCACACTCATCACCCTGATGCTGGAAGACACACCCGACAGTTCAAATCCAATTAAAACGTAGAAAGAACAACCTTTCACCTACAACCAAATCATATCTGTGAGGCAAAAAAAAAAAAAAAAAAAAATGACCACACAGTCATTAGCATCTCATGATCTGGCAAATATTAGCCTTAAAATGAGGCTGAGAAAAAAAAAAAAAGAAAAAAAAAAAAAACTCCATTTGCATCAAGCTTTGTGCCCAACAGAGGACAATAATCATCCAACCCAAAGGTCCAACCGATAGAAAGCTGAACCATTAACTAATCACCAAGACATCAAATACAACCCTTAGCCACCATAAAAGCAATAGTGTAAGAAAAGCTTCCTATCAGCTGCTGCCATGCACAATGATTGATCGCTATAACAAAAGACGAAGCACTGTCGAATCATGAAATGAAGAAAAGCATGTGCAAAGTCGTGTTTTGCTCTATTTAAGTCCTCTACAACACTATATATACTCCCACCGTGCAGGCCAAAGCCTAGAACGTGGACCACAGTCAGATGTTTGCCCTTCCGTGTCGTTATAGTTAGTTTCATTCTTCATATTAATGAAACCAAAACACGAGAAAGAAAAGAATAATCACGCACATAAATGTTATTCTTACGGTTTTCAGTCTTCGTCTCCGTCGGATGCTGAAGGGTGGTGGTTATGGTGAGGATGAGGAGATGCTGAGTCTCCACCACCTGTTTCATTATTCATGACATTACATCATTGCCTGGTATGGAGACTGCAGCGCTCACACAGGCTCCTCTCATTGGACGAGGACAAGAAACACTGTTCAGGAGCCTCTGGGCAGAGTTTTATTACAGTTTGAATAAAGACAGTTCTTGGGCTATATATGTTTTCCTTTTATAGGCTGGTAATGCATTTTGCACAGCACATATTCAGTTTAAGGGGAAATAAAGAAACAATGCTAAATATTAACAACCAAATACAATTTTATGTGCAATAAAGAACCACTAGTACCACCTAGTGAGCCAACTTTTGGATTACACTCTTCTATATAGCAGCACAAGAGAAGGGTATCCAAAGGCGTTCCTATAAATAAACCATGGCCATAGAGTGGGTGGGGGTTCCAATGATGCTCTATCCAAGTCATTATCGTTATTGTGTCCTTGGGCAAGGCACTTTACCCACATTGTCTTGTATGAATGAGTATGAATTGTGGTGGTGGTCAGAGGGGTCGTATAGGCGCAAAAATGGCAGCCACGCTTATGTAAGCATGCCCCAGGGCAGCTGTGGCTACATTATAGCTTACCACCACCGCTGCCTGATATGAGTGACTTGTGTGAAGAAAGAAAATTGGTTTCTGTACGTGCTTTGAGTCTCCTTGAAAAAAGAGCCATATACTGTAAATCTAAGTCATTATTATTATTATTATTATAAAAATCACATGTACACATGGGGATTGCAGCATATCCTCATTTTTACAAACCATCTTTGCCTCTGTTCTGCTTTTTAAGACGTCTAGCCAAGATTTTAATGCATCGATTTTTATCGAAAATATTACCAAACATGGAGCACTCAGAAAGCGCAAACGTCCACCACGTGCCAAATATCCAGACATCTTGACAGTTAACTGGATCAGTGATCCTGATCATTGAATACATTTTGTAGCAAGTCACTGTTGTATGCTCACAACAAAAAGTGAAACCGAATTTATAACTTGAGCCTATAATGTGCAAAGTCACCAGAAGGTGGGGTTGTAGAATCATCTCAAAAAGCTGAACCTAAGGATTTTTCTATTTTTCCAAACTGGTCCAGAATCAGTATATTAATGGCAGTGGCTATCCGTACGGTTGGAGTATCAATATAACGACATTCTATCCGTACGCAGCATCCCTCATTGGCCAGTGTAGGTCACGTGATAGGTCAGTCATTGGTCAGTTTAGGTCACGTGACTAAGACTAAACCTTACACTAAGCCTAAAAATTGTTGCAATATTGGGTTATAACCTAACCCTAACCCTAAGACGCTACCGTGCGTTGTACGTACAGCAACCATACAAATAGACACTTTCAATATTAATCCGGATCCTCTCCAAATTTTTATGGAATCTACCATGGCATAAGCTCTTCTCTCACATTTTAAATCATAGAACATTCGCTGCTGTCAAACTTCCACTAAACACAGCTCCTGGCTTACTACTTCCTTTAAACTTTTTGGTTTCAGTCACATCTTTGCCAACAATATATTTTGATTTGTTTTTAAATTCACCGTATACTCTATTACCAGTCAGATAATGGCACCAGGAGCCAATCAGCCAAAGAATGAAGATTCATTCTCTCTGAAAGGATAACAGATGTTGTGGGGTCACTCACACTGACTCCATCCTCCTCCCCCCTTCACCTCCAACCTCAGAATTATTCAATCATTCTGGTCGAAGTGACAGATGTCTACATAATGGAGGCAGACCAGACACAAAGAACTGACTTTCCCCTTTTTTCCAGTAGAACAATGAAAACAACAGATCATAACCTGAGTAAATTGTTGTTTTTTTTCCACACAGGTTTGATGAAACAGTATAAATAAGGGTGTGATCTGTGGGGGAAATTGGTGACGCTTTTGAATAATCTGTAGGTCAGTGGTTCCACCACCACCATCATCACCGCCACTATTATTTAAAAGGATGCTGTGGCACACATTATTGAAAAGCAAATTGAATGATCAAATATATAAATAATGTTTTTTTTTTTACAAAGTCAAGTCAAAGTGCATCTGCAACTACTTTAATCCACGTGTTTGAAATAACGTAAACAAAACATGAACATTTAAAAAGTAACTGCCTTTTGATTACCTTATCAGTAAATAAACACAGCATGTTATTTTGTTACACACATATGCTCAAGAACCATTGAAAATGTTGACCCACTTTTGTGTCCCAACCCAAAATTTTGGCAGGGTGTGTAACGACCTGAAATCAAATCAAAATAGAATCGTGGCAGTGATATCAGAAAATATCATCCCATTGTCCAAGGATCACTATCATTGCGTATTGACATGAAACTGGTGATTTACATCCCTATAAGTTAATATAATCTGCTCTAGTGTACAAATTAGCTTTCACTTTACACCTTATCTTTATGTTCTGCAAGATGTAATTTAATGTAAGGAGATAAACTAGCACATAATAATGTGTACGTACAGTATATGTTATATTTATGACTCTCTGAATGTGTTTTGTTAGTAAAAGTTAATTTACAGTCAGCAGCACATACATGATGTGAAGCCCCTGTTAAAAAATAGTTTATTGCACTGGTGCTCTTTCACAGGCTGAGTGCTTCTCATTGGGTGGAGAGGTTGGTGTGGGCGTGGTCTGGGTGGGTGAGAGTGAGTGAAAGAGCTCAGCTGCTGTGCCCAGTTACCATAGAAACCTTTGTTTGCGTCCTTAGAAACAGGAGGGGCCATAATTGAGCCTAGTTATAACACTTTGATGATGGCTTCCCCTTCCCCCAAAGTGGGGGTGTTGTGCTGCCCTCTAGCGTTGGATGGTTTGGATTATGTTTTTTTTTTTAGGAGCAAAGACCAAAATAACAGTTTCACAGATATCTGTCATCGTAAAACATATAAAATAAAGTGGACGAGTAGCAGAATTTCTTTTTACAGGCAACCAATTTTATTTATTTTGAAGAGACTTCAAAATGATGACAATAAAAATGCAGCACATGTCCAAGCTGACATACAAAATACCACAATGTCATATGTACAACACAAAAAGAAGACAAACGCACAAAGACACGCTCGTTATTTACATGTAAAGTAATTCTCACTAAATCAATAAGTAACATCAAAATGCATCGGTGGATGGACGACATAAAGCAGGATGTGTTGACATGAAAATGACCTTTTAATTTATACGCTACATAGTACAAGCATTGAGCAGATATTCCTGGTCAGAGTGTTGGATAGAAATCATACGCTTCTTAAGTTTTTAAATGTAAAGCTTCACCCTGATGATATTACATTCAAGCCTGCTCAGGACACAGTAAGCCTGAGAGCAGTGATGCAAAATATACAGTACGTTCCAGGAATATTTACATAAATAAAACTGGTTCAGGTCAAATGGAACAAAGTGGCTGTAAGCTGCCATTAGGATTTTGGAATATTACAAAAGGAAACCCAGAGCAGTGCAGAGTTCTTGTTCGGCACACAAGACAAACACAAAGCAATCGCGTTAATGATATAAAAAGAAAAAAAGTAAACATTTGTAATTGATACATTTGACAGGCTACGCCTTCAGTGGGGAAACACGAAGATAAGAATCAGCTCTGGTGATATCTCTGGATATTATCTGTTACATTGCAATATAAGAAGCACAGGGAGGGATGTACAAAACAAATAAATACATTTCACACTTGCATCAGCTAAAACAGATGATTCAGATACATCTTCGTACAGGATCAGAACAAAGCCGCCCAATTTTTAAAAACGGGCTAAAAAAAAGTGTACACTTGATTTATGTGGCCTGATAATTGCTTAATTAGGCAAAGATAAAGGACATAATTAACGATATAAATTCGCCAGCATCGTGTATAATGGAAAAGAAAAACTGCAGAGTTTCAGAAGAAATGGTGTAAACTGAAATTCTCTTCACAGGTATAACATCAGGTGAGGACAGAAATTATGTGATACTGTACATTATCAACAGCTGGATATGAGTATGAGTGAGTTACATCTGATGATATGCATTCCCGTCTCCACACGGCAGTGTTTGTCCATTACTACTCTGTTGTTTCTCAACTCTTTCCAAAACATGCCACATGGACCTGGTCATAAGCGCTTCCTGGTTACACCTGCTTTAAAAAACCCAACGTCCCTATTGTAATGAAATCAGCATTAAATGGCACTACAGTACAGAGAGGGAATACAGTGTCACACTGGAAATCACTGCATTTTTTTTTTAACTAATCGTGGTAATAGTCATTCACGGTATGACCTTTGACCCCTCTTACCAATAGAATGATCCTCTTTTAGAGGTTTTACAGGTTTTAGAGCACGGCTTAAATCAACGCATTCACCCTCACCTCATCCATGCATCTACATCTTTCTCATGTTCAAACTCTATCAGCTCAGAAGACAAAGTTAGGCCCCGCCTCACATGAATGCTCAGCTCCTCCCTCTAATCTCTTTTAGCCCGTCCTTTCCTCTTTCTCCTGCCAGAGTTCTCCTGGGGTTTCTCCTCTTTGCTTCCTGTCAGAGCGGCACCGTTGGCCTTGCTGAGGCCGTTGAGAGAACCGTTAGATAACGCTTTGGTGGCCTTGGATGACGAGGAGGCGTCGCGTCGCATGGGCTGCTGCCGGCGGTAAGTCTGGTAGTAGAAGTTGCCAAAGAGGATGATGAAGGTGATAGCGTAGCAGATGAGCGAGTAGTGCATCCAGTGAGGAAAGTCGCAGTTGACGTAGAGCGACAAGGCTGTGTGGCCGATGGTGACATGGAACTGGATCTGAAAAAAAACCAAACAAACCAGATCACAATTTTGTACATGATAATGACAGACAAATTTCCACCTTGGATTTATTCGATTACGAACCGTTTTTGATTAATAACAATTATCTCTTCGTTTGACAAAAAAGAGCAGTAGGAATTATTACTTTCTCAGCGCCAATAAGTCACTCATTATCCCCTGTTCAAACTTGGCATACTTCATATTTATCAAATCAACAAACTTCAAATTGCTCAATTTGTACATGTTTCATTAAATAAAACACTCCCACCATTTTTTAACAGTTATTTTACAGCCAATAATCAAACACATAATTCAACTCTCCCAACAACTTTTTTTGCTTGACTTTTGATTTAGATGTTAATGTTTTTCTTTTGCCTGTTTTCTGCTCCATTTCAATGTTTTACTGTCTTGACTTTCCTTTATTTTGTCTTGACTTTGTTTAATTATTATGTATTTTTTTCTTTTTAGTCAAAGTTTAATTGTTATAATGGACCCCTCTTCTTCAAGCCCCTTGAGGGTTTTTTGGGTTTTCCCTGGTAAGCCTCGAAAGCAGTGGTTCTCAACTGGTCTCACCCTGGGACCCATATTTAGCCACGATCATTAAATCACGACCCACTGTTTTTTATAATTCAACCAACCAAATTCAGTTTTTCAAAAATAGCTGTTGAAAACATGCATATAGAAACATAAATACATCTATATATTTCCCTGTGCAACATGCATTTCACAGCATGCCTATCAAATGAAAAGTTTCTTTTAACTAAAAGACAAAGTCCAACATGAGAGACATATTTTTGACCTGCTGTCCGCGACCCACTTTTGGGTCCCAACCCACCAGTTGAGAATCACTGCTCTAAAGCTTATTGATTTCTGTTAATGTCTGTTCACTGTTGATATTAATATGTTTCATTGTATTTTAAATATCAGTCGACTGCTGAATTATTTGACTTCTCTTTTGAGTAAGACCTCACAGCACCTTCAATACTGCATAGTGTAACTGAAAAATCAAAATTATTATTATCATTATTTCACCACCACTATTTCATAAGGTATGTCGACCAGAGTTCTCTTACCATCTGGATGATCGTTAGGTACTTCTTCCACCACAGGTACTTTTGGATCTTGGGTCCACATGAAGCCAGGCCATAATACAGATACATCAGGACATGGATCAGTGCATTCATGTGTGCGCCAAAGAAAGCTGCAGGCAGAAAACAGCCAAATATATGATTATAAGGCTTTAAAAACTATCAATTACAGGATGAGATTAAGGTTGGGAACTAAAAGTTCTTATTTCCCGCTGAATTTAAATTTCACAATACAATTCTAATGCTAAACCCAGAAAAAAAAAACCATACAAGCCAATTTAGACACCTTTTAAATGCACTAACTTGAGCAAACCATCTGCTGCCTGTGATCATTCACTAATACATCAGCAGTTCTCAACCACAGCTGGGCTCCAAACACAGTCCAGTGTGTGATAGTGGGAGTAGTGGGAGTAGTGGGCAACCTCCTCTCTAACCCTCAGAGTGAATGAGTTCTGCTGTGTTAAGTGCCAGTGCATTTACATTACTCAGAACAGTCGATACTCTCTTACTTTGCTATAATTTACACTTCAGATGCTGAGTGTCAGTAAAATACATTTGATTTTATCTTGAAATTATTTCTTTTATTGTTTACATACCCTAAATATGACTAAAACTTAATACCCGTAATTTAAGCTGCTCCATTTTTTCACTTACTAACGTTTAGCTAACCAATATAGTTTACAGTACAGGCTTTGAGGTAATAATCTCTATTAGCATCATCCCTCATTATTAATGAGGGAAGATGACAATTTTCACAACATTACATGAGGAAAGTTACTTCATTTCTCGCATAAAAAATGATATTCTTCTTCTGCATTTGAACCATTCCTGTGGAACATAGTTCTACAGTACTACAGTTAGAGAAGTATAGATCTTTAAAAGGAGTTTTACTGCATGTCCACATCAGTTTTCATAAGGAATAAAATTTCACGCAGGAGTAAACATTAAAGCTGACGTCTCGAGATAAAGAGGCACTCACACTGCCCTCCTGCTACCCATTTGATGCCGATCCACCACAGCGTGAACATGGAGCAGTGATGGTAAACGTGCAGAAAGGTAACCTGGCTGAACTTTTTCCTCAGAATGAAAAAAACAGTGTCCAGATACTCGATGCCTTTGGAGATGAAATACCACCACAGAGCTCCTGCCACCTGTCTCACAAAACAAACACACACACACACACACACATCAGTGATAAATTACAAATATCAAAGCATCTTTATCCTTGAAATGTCAGTAGAAGTTACACCAGACATGGACAACTGCCGGCCCGGGGGCAACATGTGGCCCTCGATCATATTTTGTGCGGCCCCCAAAAGTAACACACAAAATAACTTAACAAAACACACAAAATGACAGGTAAACACCCAATATTTATGCCAAAAATTCAGAGGATGACCACAGAAATGCAGAAAAATAACTGAAAAACTATAGAAAAATGAACAAAAAATATCTCCTACAACACAAACTGACTCCAAAACCACACAAAGCAAGAGAAAAGCATACAAAATGACAACAAAAGTACACAGAATGACGGAAAACTATACAAAACCACAACAAAATACATACATTGACTCCAAAAAACTCACAAATAAATAAAAATGACAACAGAAATACCTGAAAACACACAAGATAAGAAAAATAACAGAAAAACACAAAAAAAAAGAACAACAAAAATAAACAAAATTACTCCTAAAACAACAATAAAATGTACAAAATGACCAGAAAAACACACAAACCCTTTATTTATTTATTTTTCTTGTATTAATGTTCATTGGTCATTATTCTAAATGATGACATAAATGTAATAACTTGGCCTTTGAATCTGATAGTCACATTTCTGTGGCCCCGCTGTGATAAAAAAGCCCATCTCTGAGCTACGCTAATGACTCCCGTCCTTAAAGTTTTCACCTCCTGTCCACCTGAGATGGACTAAATGCTACGAAATGCAAAGTACGTCACGGAACAACAGAAGAGCGGGTGAAACTCAATCCTGCTCCTGGTTTTTGTTCCAGTTACTTTCTCATGCCCACCAATACCAAGTTGTCGTGTTAGAAAAACATGATGCACAGAAAAGTCATTGTTTGCAAGATGACTTCTTAATAAATATTGTGAAATAAACTTTTTTACTGAAATTGTTATTGGTGAAATCGAGAAAATATTTTTCTCGATTTCACCTTGTCTGAACAAGAAGAGACAGTCATCAACATCCCCCACCAGATTGGCTCTCATTATAACTCACAACCTTTTCCTAAATGTCCTAAATCTAACTTAGATGTGTACATAATCAAATATTATCACATCAGAATATAAAATTATATTGATACCCTGAAGCCACACACCAAATTTGGTTATCCCATCATAAACAGTTTCTGATTAAAGCTGTCCCGTTTGAAGATACCTCGAACAGAGTAAAGAAAAGGAACAAGGTCAATAACGCCAGAAGAAATAAATGCGCACTTCTCATTTTCAAACTCCATCAAGGTATTGATACCCTGAAGCCACACAAAAAAGACAAAATCATTCTCGCTGGAACTATTACATGGAAGTCGAGTGAAACTTCAAAGGAACCATCAAAGGCGAACAGCAGAAAGACAGGCAGTTGACAGTTGGTGCATGTCAGGAAATCAAAATTTCCTGAAAAACCTTGTCTGAATAAACTAAACCTCAACTTAACATTGAGAAAAAATGTTGCTTAATGTTTGTATGTGGGAGGCAAAGACGGCACACGTGTCACGGCTCACAACAGCCAATAGCGTGTGTTTGTGATTTCCAAGAACTCACCCTGACTTCATTGGGATCATCAGAATAATCCACTCGTTGGCAGATGTAGCTGTATCTCGCTGCACGAGCGGCCATAAACAGCTGCAAAACAACAATGTCTCTAATGAGTGGCTGTTACATGAGACAAAGATATGTATTAAGATAAAAAAAATTGTAAGGGAAGGAGACAGAGGGCAGGAAAAGGGCTGAGTCCACTGTAATTAGGTTAGTTTAAGACAAAGAAAAGGTCAAACGACTAAAACCACGCATTGAATAGTTTACCTCTTTGAAGATGAAGAAGTTGAGGAAGACCATGCTGAAGTTGTAGACAATGAGGGTTTTGCGGAGCTGGAAAGGTTCTCTGTTCTTCATGTATTTAGGGCCGAGCCAGAGGAAGAGCAGGTAGGAGGAGCTTATGGCCAGAGTGGGCAGAGGATTGTCCATCAGAGGCCATTTCTCCACTCGCTTGTCTGCAGGAAAACACCATTCTCATAAACATTCACAAATCTTACCAGTGCAGGTCAGGTAGGTGCGAGAAGCGGCTGCGATTGCTGACGGACATATAAGTATAGTAGGCTATAGCAGGGATTCATAACTGGTGGATCGGGACCCAAAGGTGGGTCGCGGAACAGCTGGTCAAAATTAAATGAATACTTAAAGTCTGTGTAAAGCAGAAATATATTTATGTTATGAGTTTGTCACACCACAGAAACATGTGTCATTGACCACTGAGCCAAATTTGAAAGACGAAAAAAATTGCTAAGTATATAAAACAAGGTCACAAAATCATGTAAAAACAAGCACTTTTCTCTGCTCTGAAACGCTGGGGCGTGTCAGTTAGAGGCGCTGGAACCACGCCCACACGCGGGAAGGGTACCGCCTCCATGTACTGAGTCAGAACTGCACCCGTTAGAGATAAAACACACACACACAAAAAAAGAAGTGCTCATTTCATGGAAAATGTGGCACCAGCGGACTTGTTTTCTTCCCTTGAGTCCAAATATGTGGTGTGGTTTCGGCTAGGGGCCGTATTGCACCCGCTGGAGGCCGCGGAAGTTTGGTGGGCTTTAGCAGCAGGGTTGAGTTTATGCTAATGATGGCTACGTTACGTAACGCGGCTGTGATTTCTGACCCGCCCATTAAATCCTGAACACAGAAATTTGAAACACAGTTTGTGAAGCCTAGCTCCACAATTACATTATAAATGGTTGAATGGCTTTTTACATGTTTTAAGGAAATACATTTATGACCTATTTAATGTGTTTAGAAGAAAATGTCTGAATTTGCTTTACACGGTCTTTAATGTCTCTCATGTTGGACTTGTCTTTTTATTTATTTTTTGACAGCCAGGCATGCTGTGAAATGCATGTTGCACAGGAAAATATTAAAAAAATATTAACTCCAGCAAAATCACTGACTGGTTCAAAATTGGACGATTACATGCTAACTTCTGCTTGCAAATGAGTGATACCATTATAGGTTTAACAAAGAGATGTTGTTTGACTAATGTCAAAATCAAAAATCAACTTTTAGTGCTAATTTACTTGATAACTATGTGAAGGCCAATGGGACCCTAAAACAGAGCAAGAAGGTTGGATAATAGATGGACGGACCAAGTGAAGGCTGGATTAATGTGAGATCTACTGCTTTAAGCTGTCACACTAAAGTAGAGCTTTACTCATTATTAAGTGTGTTCGATTAATTGGGCCAATTTTAGCTTTCATCGATTAATCAAAATCAGTTATTAGCCTCGACGATGAATGGGTGGGGCTCTAATATGTAACTGATGTATTATATTTTTTTTTTACTGCGTGGAGACACTGTCACTCTATGCTGTGCTTTCTGCTTTATGAGCTTTTGAATCATCAGTAATGATTAGAAAATTACAAGTGCAATAGTTCAGTGTTTACAGTTACATTTTGCCTTTTTTGTTTTATCCATGTTTACTGCAACTTTACTCTTGAATTTTTTTTTTCATTGTATTCCAGGAATACCGTTTCATTAAATTTTGGGGTATTATAAGAATTTATGTTCATGTACTGTATTTATCCTGTGTGTATATATCAATGTTCTTATTTTATATATCAGGCTATTGCCACTAATACAGCAGATATCAGCTTTTTGAAAACCCCAATATCGGTATCGGCTCCAGTCGGGCTCTACGCTAAAGCCCTTCTTTTGACATAAATTCTATATCTAAATACAGTTAAACACCCACACATGACCCAGTTGTAAGAAGTCACTCAGTCATCATATCATGTAACTCAAGGATACAAATATGACGGCCAGTGGTTTCCAATGTTTTTAATCCCGTGTACACCCTTTGCATTTTTGTCAAATCATGTGTACCCCCTCTTTATATCAACATATTACCCTTTCCATAATTGAATATGCTTTTTCATTTGTGAAACAGCGGGCTTTCCTAAACCCTAAACTGTGTCTCGAACATTGGTTCCCTATAAAGCTTAATCTACAAATTCAAAACAATGAGTGGAATTGATTATTTACTTTAAATACCATGCAACTTTAATGTGATTACTTCAATAGTAAGTAAATAGTCTCCTTTGTACAAATCTAGCTATTTATTGTCTCCTATTGTCAAAAATTTGATAAAATGGCCTCTACAGCATAAAATAATCCTGTAAATTACAACAAAATATAGTATTTTATTGTGTAATACTGTTAGTTTCTGGTGAAAGTGTCCAAAAAAAAAAAATAGCCTTAAAAGGAGCTAGGAACATTTCCCAATTATTTTTAAATTAATTGTTAACTCTTTCTGAGAACCCCCCACAATGTGCTCCTGTACTCCTGTTTGGGAACCACTGACGTAGGCCATTTTAAGAAGGAAAATGAGAGAAACTCAAAGCAGCAACAGTATACCTGCAATAGTGAGGGTCCATTTGTAGAACTCAATGGTGTCATTGATCAAATGTGTGACAATCTCCATGGCTGGACCTGGGTGCCTGAAAAAAAAAAAAAAGAGAGTGAAGAATCATAATGTCAAGTTATAATTTCAATGTGATACACATGCAGGGCTTCTATTGGTTGGACTGTACTTAGCACTGAAACTATACATCAGTGTTAACTTTGTAGAATATGAATAAGCAGAGGTAAAAGTAATGGATTGTAAGTACTCATGTCACTGGGATTGAGTTGCTTTTTGTGGGTATTTGTACTTTTTGGTGTGCAGTATATTTTGAAATCAGTCATTTTACTTGTACTCAAGTACGTGTTAAAAGAAGTAAAGTAATTCGTTACATTTCTACACCCAACAGTTACTGAGTAAATATATATATTTTTGTTTTAAAATGATCAACAGACATTGTGAAACTACAAAAAAATGAAATAACCACAGACAACAATCACATGCATCACATGATAGCCGACCAATCAGATTAAACGTAATGCACTGCACCAAAACAGCATTGAATAGAGGTTATTTTTTTTTTACCACTTTCTATGGTTCAGGTTGTGATTTCTACCTATCATGTTGTTACCAACATGACGGCACATTTCTACTGTTCATAACTGTATCTATAATTAGAGCATGAGAATGTTTTTTTTATTATTATTATTTTGAACTGAATTGATTGGCATTATTTCATTTTGAAAACAATTGAACATTTTGACAAACAATTTGCAATTGTGTGTCCTTTTTAAGTTTATACATGAGATGTTTTCTGTATGCAAAGGAACCGTAAAGATTTATTACCAAAAAAACATTGGGGAGTACTATTTAATTGAGCTACTTTTTACTTGTACCTGAGTATTTTATGTATACCTTACTTGTGCTTTTACTTGAGTAGGAAATATCAGTACTTTTTACACCCCTACAGCACTATGAATAGTATTAACTATCTCAGTTGAAGGCCACGAGGAGCTCTTATGAGCCTGTGCCTCGTGCGGCCTATGAGATGAGCGCGCGGCTCTCATTGCGCACGAAGGTGTCAGCACATGGACATAAACACCATCAAAGAGCGTCACCCACCCAAGGTGCCCCTCACCCGCATTTGCACCCTGCACTAAGCGCCCTAAAAGCAGGTGTGGGTATGGATTGTGCAGACAGGGGCGCACAGTGGGTAAGCCATTTAACCCCCACCCCCTCCTCCATCCTTCTCTCTGTGCTCTGCAGCATCATCTGTTCAGTCCTACACGGGCCACACGCACCAGTTATACCCACCTCCATAATTCCCTGGTTACACCCACCCGCACATATATTCTATCAAAGATCCTCCAAACATAGAAAACGGCTTTATTAAACCAACCCATAATAAATGGCGGTTGTCCCTCTCATTGCGGCAGCAGTCCGGCCTTTACACACACACACACACACCACCACCACCAATGATAATTAATACCATACAACCGTAACAACGGATGGATGAAAACAACACGTTATAATAACCTAATAAAGGTAAATAATTCAGATACTGTTCCATCATCTGATCACTGAATCCCTATTTTGCGTCGTCCTCAGGATGCTCCGTCCCTTACCGTGATGAATAAAATCCGTTTATTGGGACATTCGATGCAAGGTCATTCAGTCTGTTTAATCCGCCCTGTGATCTTTTGATGGCGACTATGTGATCGGATCAGTTTAGCAGCATCCGGTTGGAAAGTAAACGGGACGCTATTAGAAGTGCGATGGCTCCGGTCTGTGGTTAAGGCTCCATATCAGCCTCAGTGCGTCTGTCTCAATGAATGACTCCCACAGCCCAACAACGGGAGCGTCAAGTTACATAGAAAACACAAGGAGAGCTTCTGCTGGGAACTTCCGCCTAATATCCAAGCACGCGCTTTTTTTTTCTTCTTTTCTTTTTGTTTTTTTTTGTTGCTTTTCTCAAAATTAAAAGATGTGGTTTCATCATGACAGTAACGATATATTTTACTGCAAAAAAAATAAAATAAAATAAAAATAATAAAAATAAAAAGCTTCTACTGGGACCTTCCAGCTAATATTCAAGCTCGCGCTTTTGTTGTTTTTTTCCAAATTAAAAGTCGTGGTGACATCGTTCGAGATTCAAAGTGTTTATTGTCATCTGCACAGTAAAGAAATAAATTTCCCTGTACAATGAAGTTCTTACTTTATTTCTAATTTCTGTATAATGAAATTATTACTTTCATCATGACAGTAACACTAAATTTTACTGCAAAAAATTAAAGCCATAAGTGCAAGATTTTTTTAATTAACTGTTTATTAATTCAACTACATTATTATTATTATTATTATTATTATTATTTTTTTTTTTTTTTTATTTTTTTATTTTTTTTTTTTTATTGCAATTAAGGGTAACGCTCAAAGAAAGACATATTCTGGATATTTTAAAGCAGTTTGACAAACAAACAAAAACCCACGCAAGTTGAATAATTTCCTCTAAAGACTTTTTTCTTTGTTTTATTGTGAAACTGAAATGGCAAACCTTTTGTAAATTAAAGTATGATTAAAGAGAATCCAATATTACTGTAAGTTTATGAATATGGCATGGCCTCTCTTTAAACTTGATCTTATTGTCAGTATTAAATCGTTTCCGGTGTCTGTGTGACTGTGTAACTTGATGCAGCTTCGCAGTGGCTTGTTGAGGGGGAGGATGAAATTAGACTTTGCGCATGCGCACAAAGGAGTAAGCGGATGCGGCAGCAGACCGCTATCAGTTTCGTCAAGTTTGCAGAACGCAAACCGCAATACGACCGGAAACATTACCACTTCTCTTTTTGTATCCTTAAACTAAGATAATATAGCCTTATTAGTACCACGAAGGGGAAATTTGCAGTGTTTGCTGCAGATGAAAAGTGTAGCATAATTAGGAAAAAATAAAAAAGGAAGATATATATATATATATATATATATATATATATATATATATATATATATACGCATGGGCCTAGGGAAAGAGTGAAGACAATAGTGCAAAAATAATATTGTACAATAAAAACAGAAAATATAAACAGAATATATACGTATACAAACTAAAATTGCTGACTGTCTGTGTGTGAGTCTGACAGCTGTAGAATATAAATATATTATATAGGAAAATATTAACATAGGAAACAATTAGGTTTTGAGATTTAAAATCACATTTTTATTTGAAGCCTTAAAATGCGTGGAGAACATTAAAAAAAAAAAAATAGGATAAAATTTGTTATATTGCCACAACATTTTTAAAAGTTAGATTTTGGAAGGGTAAAATCAAAATGGTGCAGCCCAGTAAGAGCTTTATTTTGAAAGAAAGGGCGGAAGCTTTCGTATCCACCTCCGTATGACTTGACTGGTGGTGTCCGTCCCGCCTCCACCGGCTTCACTTTCCTTCATCACCGTTTGTTCTTTATCTTCATCTCCCGTTGCCTCGGCTGTGGTTGCTGTAAACGGAAGTTGCTGTAAACGGAGGTTGCTGCTAAGTCGCGGTGGCTCTGGGTGTTTAATGCGTCGTGGGGGAGGAAATATGGAGATGTCCTCAGTGGACTGACTTCACTGATGATCGTGATCTTCCATCCCGGGCCTTTGATCCTCACACCATCATCACCATCATCATCATCATGGTCCGGTGACCTGCACTTAGTGATTCCCTCTGATCACCGTCAACATAAAGGATGAAGATCTGGAGCACAGAGCATGTGTTCAGGTTGGTCACTTTGGGATGAGAGCTGAAGTAGCGCTGCACGATATGGCTGATTATAACCAATATCGCGATATTTCAGGGGTCACCAATCTTTTCTCAAACTGTGAGCTACTTCTTGGTACGGTATAGTCTAAAGAGCTACCAGTTAGGAAAGGACTTCTTTAATAATACTTTTTCACACGTTTCACTTTAATTAGAGGGCGTTATAATAATGAAGGATAGCAGTAGCTCTTTAAAAGGTAGGAAATGTTGACGTTTCAACATGAAACACTTTATTCTTTATATTTATAATTGTTTGATTTTCTTTCAATTTGATAGAAAATCCAAATATATTTCCCTCTACAGTATATATCATATTATGATCTCCAACACTTATAAAACATTTGTCACATTGTTTCAGTGAACATTGAGAGGGTTCATTTAATACTAAAACGACATCATCTGTCATAGACTATTTAGCGAGTGTCTATTTGTACGATTGCCGTACGGACAACCCCCGGTGCTATTGGTACGGTTACCGAAGTACACATACGTAGTGTGTCGTAGGTTATATTCTAATATCGCAACAATTTTTAGGGTTAGGGTTAGTCTTAGTCACGTGACCTAAACTGGCCAATGAGGGGCGCTGCGTACGGATAGAATGTCGGTATATTGATACAGCAACAGTACGGATAGCCACTGCCCACTCTTTACAGTATCTTTGTGAGTTTGAATCCTGGAAAGTAAATCAGATTTTAGATGGAGATCATTGGTGACTAGAGCTCCTGAGGGCCCCTCACATGGTCCATTCGGGCTACCTGGGGCCCACGGGCACCGTGTTGGTGACTCCTGGTTTAGGCTATATTGCTATGCACTAGGGCCAGACGATATGAACTGAAATTCATATCTTGATATTTTTTCTTAAAATGGCGATATACGATATGAAACGATATACGATACAAAACTCAATAAAGTCTGATGTTTACTAACAAACGGTTGCACAATTTTTTTTCAACTTTTTTTGTCCTTTAAGGGACAGCATGTGTGAGTGAGTTCTGTAGTGTAACTGTGTTTATCAAAATGTACAATCATTTTTGAAATAAAACAACACCAATTGATTTAATTCAGTATAGCTACATTTATGAACTCTAAAGCAGTGCCATGTGGGTAACAACATAATAGGTAGAAACCCCAACGTGAACCAAAGACCTGACGTCAGCAGTTTATGAAGAGACCATGAAACGGAAATAAAACAATAATAACATACTCAGTAATGGTTGGGTATAGAAATGTAACAAATGACTTTACTTCTTTTAAAACCTACTTAAGTACAAGTAAAATGACTGATTTTGGAATATACTCAAAAAATATACAAGTATCCATAAAAACAACTAAATTACAGTAACGTGAATCAGTTACTTTCCCCTCTGGTTATGGGCAACATTGTAATTTTCAAAATCGCCAAAACAGAAATCACTATAGTATATCTTGACTCTGGATATATTGCCCTGGTCTACTATGCACCATATACTGTATGATATCTCAAGATTTTAATTTCTCATGTCAATCACTGTATAAATGTTTAAGTCAACCCTTTAATGTGTAAAATGACACCAGTATGGAGCACCGCTCTCCTCACTCTCACTCAGATTTGTCCCTGACTTCTGACTTCTGGTTTGCCAACAGTTACCCATGGGAGACAGTGATCAAGGCTGCCATGAGGAAATACCCCAACCCCATGAACCCCAACGTGGTCGGGGTGGACGTGCTGGACCGGAGTCTGGATGCAGAAGGACGCCTTCACAGCCACAGACTGCTGAGCACAGAGTGGGGTTTGCCGTCCATCGTACGAGCGGTCAGTCACAAAAATAAAGACAAGTCAAGTGTTGTGAACTGGGATAAAAATGCCTGTTGAACATTGGGATGATCTCAACCATAAAGTGAACCATAAAAAACGGAACGATTCGTTTACCACAATGTTGTCATACGTGTTTTATGAGATATCGTTTATTCGTCCCACAAAGGGGACATTTTCATTTCAGTTTTATCCCATCCAAGAAACATGAAAAGACAATCACATATAACATGGGAGGACAGGAGCGGGAGAACTGTGGGTCGCCACAAGGGCGGCGCCTCGTATCCTTTGATGAAAAATGGAAAAAAACAGGAGGAAAGGAGAGGGGGAAAAAAGGCAGATCCTAAACTATGTTCAATTAGGGGAGCACAGTGTAGAACTAGGAAAAAACTCCATGAAAAACAATTACAACAAAACTTGACACTTGACGTATGGTCGGGGAGGGGGAGGGGAATGTTTATGTTTAAATGTTTATAATTCCAGCAAGTTCATTTTGTCTTTTTTTTTTAAATAGTATTTTAAGGTTTAATTTATTCAGACAACTTTTTTAAGGAAATTTACTTTGATCTCTTGACATGTATCCCTGCTTTGATTTATCCCTGCGAGTTCTTTCATACAGGGTTCTCACGGATCCTTCAAATTTAAAAACAAAAGTCTTAAAAGGCATTAAATTCATGAATCTAAAAATAAGACCTTAGGTGTCATAAATTTGAACACATAAGTACAATTTTATGATTATTAACATTCGTTTAAAAAAAAAAAAAAAAAAGTATAATATACCATAACATCGCGCATCACGACAGCGGAACCAACTACTAAACAGTGACTGTGGTTGCATCGGGACTCTGTACAGATGTGCGTCATGCTTGTATCAACTTTCAAAAACATGAGGAAATGCAAATTTAACAAAAATTGCCTGTCCAACAAAGATTTTTCTTAATTTTAATTTTATATTTTTTTGTTGTGGTTTTTTTTTTTAAAGATTTCTGCCTATATTTGTCGTTATCTTGTGTGTTTGTGGAGTGATTTTGATTATTTTAGTCTGTTTTATTTTGTGTATTTACGTTTGGGGGTCACCAGTGGCACGTCTGCACTCGACACTGGAAAAAATGTACCCTAACCCTATGTTGTTGATGTGGTGTTATTTTTAGGCAGTGGCTATCCGTATCAATATACCGACATTCTACGCAGTGTTCCTCATTGGCCAGTTTAGGTCATGTGACTAAGACTAAACCTAACCGTAAACCTAAAAATTGTTGCGATATAGAGTTGTACCCTAAACCTAACCCAATACCAATAGAACCGGGGGTTGTCTGTACGGCAACCCTACAAATGGGAATTTGGTCTTAAATTTAATTTCCAATGGCAATAACAAATCTTAAAGTATTGAATCTAATTTGATTAAAGCTGTAGGAACCTTGTTCATAAGACCAGCTTTCCTTATACAATAACTCGTAGGGGATACATCAAAGCAATCAGTGGAACTATCAGTCTCTGAGGAAGACTGATAGTTGGTAGTCGAAAAATGTCAGAAGATCAAAATATATTTTAATGTAAAAGAAACTTTGTAAAATGTAAATGCAACTTTAACATATTATGTTTTCTCATGCCTGTAGATACTGGGAACCAACCACACACAGACCTACGTGAAAGAACACTCCATAGTGGACCCTGAGGAGAAAAAGATGGAGTTGTGCTCCACAAATGTAGGTTTATTCAGTCCTTTCTGTCTAGTGACGTAATCTAGAAAACAAATGTCTCACTGTCACTTTGAAGCTAAACTCTAAAATGATACATTTCCCCAGATTACCCTGACTAACCTGATATCAGTGGACGAGAGGCTCCTCTACACACCTCATCCAGACAACCCCAATGTGTGCGTACCGTTACTATCACAGTGGCTTTGTTTCTGCAAAGTGCTTTTCAGGAACGTCACAAACGCTGACAAAAATCGAAGTAAACAGAAAGTGATTTTGTGGCCCTGTTGTTCTGCAGCACTGTTCTGACACAGGAAGCCATCATCACCGTGAAGGGAGTCAGTCTAAGCAGCTACCTGGAGGGAATGATGGCCAGGAGGATGTCGGCTAATGCCAGGAAGGTAAAACACACAAACACACACACACACACTCGCCCTCATTCATCAACCGTTCGTACGCTCACGTGCGTTTGACCATATTCAAGCAAGCTTCGGTATTTAGCAAAATAATATACAATATCAAAATAATAGTGCTTCAAGATGACTATTGTTGTAATTTGCATGATATAAATAAAGTTCAATTGCATTGAAAAAAATCATCAATTCCGTACGCTACGCTACAATCAAATCTCTCATCAGGTCTGAGACTAAATAAATAAAGTATTAGACAAGATTCAGCTGTCATTTAAGCATAAGCAGACACATATTCAGAACAGATCCCCAAAAAAGGACTCTTAAAACCAATTAAACAAAATAAAATGATTATTTTTAAAAAGCCCACGTTATGACTGATACCACTTTTTTGGTTTTTTGTTTACGGAATACCGTATAACCGGGAGCGCATAGGATCAACGAGTGCGCACACACAAAGGATGCGCTGCTATGCTGTATCATGGAGAATGATGTGCTGTACGGAGGAAATAGGAACTCATTCATGCTTTTATATGTAAATAGTTCCTTAAACTTTCACAAATGTGCTGCAGTAATCGGTAATGTGATGAGAAGTATAGGTGAAACTGGCTGAGGGCATAATAAACACAGACTAGGGTTAATTTCTTTTTAATGTGATATTTATTGCCTAAAGCGTGCGGACTGAGGCTGGTATAAACATCATCACCGTGTGTGTCTCCAGGGTCTCTGCTGTGAAGTTGCTCACAGCGCACACAGGGGGGCAGACGTCACCTGCTCAGTAGCTGAGCCTCTTCCACTTCTTGAAATCCAGTTTTCACACTTTCAAAAAGCACCACCTCAGATGTGAGAGTGTCGATTTTCATCTTGGAAAAGCTTCTTTTCTTGTTGAAAGTGTCTATTTGTACAACCCCGATGCTATTGGTACGGTTACCGAAGTACACGTATGTAGCGTTTTAGGGTTAGGATTAGGTTTTAGGGTAAGGTTTAGTGTTAGTCACGGGACCTAAACTGACCATTGACTGACCTATCACATGACCTAAAGTGACCAAATAGGTGCGCTGCGTATAGATAGAATGTCGGTATATTGATACGACAACTGTACGGATAGCCACTGCTCTTCTTGTTTGATCTCAGTGGGCGGGGCCTCCGAAGGGCGTAACAAGTTAATGACGCTCGAATTCAGCCTCTGGATTTACCAACACCCAATCATTTGTACGCTGGGATTGGTCAGATACGAATGTTTGATGGATCACACGTTGGTCCTGTCTTACGACCACATGTGCACTCAAATTTGCACGAGTTTTTATGCAAAGGTTGATAAATGAGGGCCAATGTGTGCGTTTTTCTTTTTGCATGTGCGCATGGAAAAGTTAGCGGTTGCTGATGTTTCCTCTGCATGTTCCTCTGGTTGCTTTCCAGTCTGAATGTGTGTGTGTGTGTGTGTTTTTCTGTGTGGCTCTGTAGGGCTGGGATGCTATTGAGTGGATTATTCAAAACTCTGAACCAGAGAACATACCTCTATGTGACATTTACTAACTCCTGGTAACGCCTCTCTGGTTTCCTCTCAATCTTACGTCAGTAACAATGAAATCAAGTCTCTTCTTTCTGTTTGTCACACGAGTTTATTCATTTGTTTGTATGTACAGAACAGAACAGAACATCAAGTCTGCTTTCTTTGGCTTCACCTCATAAATCGCAGAGGATGATCAGCAGCTCCAGCAGCAGTAATCCCACAATGCACTGCTGATCTATGCAGGGAAAGCACTGGAGGAATTCAAAGACACGAAGGGAACAAGTTACGAACTGTGGCAGAGCAAAGTAACAGGCCATTCAGTGCATGAGAAGAATGTAAAGCAGGTAACATTGGTTTGAAGGCTCTTTTGGACTCTACATTAAACCTTGAGGTGAATACAGCAAGTATAAGATAGGGGAGCAGATATATACCGTACTATGCAGCTGAAGCTATTTTTAAATGTCGGTTGTTTAATAGATTGAAGAGCAACATCACTGGTGCTGATGTGTGCATGACAGTATTAACAAATTAAAAGCATTGTTTGTATAAAAAAAGTTACTTATTCATTCCGATATTGATTTGTAAAATCGAACTTGAATTGTCATTTTTCACTTTAAAAGTACAATTTGTATTTAATGATTTTGAGGTTATTTTTGGGGTCTTTTCATTTATTTTTTTATTAAGTTGTGTAATATTCTTATGTTGTTGTTGTTGTTTTTTTAATTCTGTGTTTATTTAAAAAGGCAAATTTCCATGACAAACATTATTCACAATAATAGTCACTCCAAAACAAATAAAACAATGGATATACTTTAATTCAGGCGATTCTGACCATACTGTCTTTCCGTGTGTTTTTATTTAATTATTTTACATATCTTACAATAATACAGAACATAACTGGGAGGGGGGAGGCGCACCCACTTTTACCAATATTATTATGTTTAAGGTTAAAATATGTGTAACCCATTGGTAAATAATAATAAATGTTTCTTTTACTCATACCTGCTTTTGCAAACTATTGCTCATGAGTAATATCACTTATTTAACTTTTTTTTTTTTTTTTTATATTCCCACTACAAAATCAATAAAAACTTCGATATCGATATCAGCCAATACTCGAGGCTGGAATATTGGTATCGTATCGAACGTGAAAAGTTAGATTAAAGTCTTTTGTAGTGCAGATTTGCCTTCACACAGCAGGTGGAAACGTTTGATTAAACTGACACGTCAATATATTGATTGTTGCTTAAGCACTGTATCTTTTTTTTTAATACATGTCATACCTCCAAATGCTGAACTTATCCACTGTCTATTTACACCTCCTGTCTTACCACGGCGGTGCTAAACGTGATGTATAATGTTATATAAGGTCGATTTTTACATACTGTTTGTATAGATTTATCATTTGTTTAATTATTGTATCATAAAAGGTAACTGTGTGTTCTTTTTTTAAAAGCTTTGTTTACATCTTGTCCTGCTGCCATTAAAAACAATAAAACAAAACAGAGTGGAAAAAGTGTCGGTGCTTCATTTTGCACTGAATGACTCTTCACTAGTGCTTAAACTAAACTGTAGCAGCAGTGAGAACTTTACTACAGAATGAGGACGTAATGTTATCTACTGAACGTAACACTGCAGTTCACAGTATTTCCACTAGATGTCATTGTAACCACTTCTTGCCTTTGAACTAAAATTGCTGCTATAATAACTTAAACTCACAGAGCCTTCCATTACTCACATGAATACGTTTAAAGATAAGACAATAGGAAAAGGTGTCAAACATGTGGTCTGGGGCTAAAACAGAAGAATAAGGGCCAGCAAGATGACTGCAAAGTGATGAAAAGACGCAAATCATTAAATACAACTATTTGGAAATACATGATTAAGTTTAAGCAACACAAATATTCAGGATAACACTTTTTAACACAGTTAAAAAAAAACAAGATGTGGGACAATTTAAAACACTGGGCTCACAATAATGTGCAAAGATAATTTTTGAAAAGGGAAAAAAAAAATATATATATATATATATATATATATATATATATATATGAAAAATAACCATGTTTTATTTCAGTGTTTCTCAGATGGGGGGTACTTGACAAAGAAAGAGGAAAATTAACTAAAGCATTAACATATGGGGTTTTATGTTTATATTATTTAAAAATGATAATCATACTAAATATTACCATCGACTCTCAAAAACAAACAAAATAAGAGAAAAAAGTACGGAATAATGAAAACAACAGACAAACAATGAAACGACACCAAAAACATGCACTAAGAGAGAAAAATACTATTATCAGCAACACGCAACACAACAACAAAGACACAATACATGAGGGGAAAATACTCAAGATGACTACAAAATACACACAAATAATAGAGAAACATACAAAATGACAAACGACACCAAAAACACACACAGAGAGAATAATTTAAATAATACTAACAACGCACCAAATAAAGGAAACATATACTGAATAATGAAACGAATTTACACAAAAATACAAAATGATGATAGAAATTATTAAAATATGAACTGAAAATACAAGAGTCAGTCTTGGTCCCATATTAGGAGGGAGATGATAAAAACTATAGAAATAATATTATTCAGGAGGCACTAAATACTGTTTTATTCCACTTATTTACAAAATGAGATTCTTTAAAACGTGCGTTTTCACAGAATTCAGAGCAAAATGTGGTAGTCGGACAAAGAGGTTACTTGGATTCAGAAGTAAGATTTATTTGACTAACTACTTTGAGTGTAAGCTTTTTACCCAAGTGTATATAAAATAACATAAATAAGATCTTTTTTTTTTTGCCTATATTTAAAGTACAAAAAAAAATCCCATCAATTATAAAGAAGGAATAAAAGAAGTGTAAACCCCTTGACTTCACTTGTTTTTGTTTGTTTAAACCATTGAGTACAACCCCCCCCCCAGAAACATCAAAAAAAAAAAAAAAAGACACAGAGTTGAAGGTGCTTTATTTTATTTCACAGAACATAAAGAAAGTGCCTTGCATACAAGCAAATCCTATACATTTACGTCAAACTGTTCCATTAAAACAATTTTCTACTGCATCAACAATCCCAGCCTGCAAGTTAACCCCTCTGCGAAACAATAAATAAGTAAACACAAGCAATTCGGAGTGACTAAAAAAAAAAACACGTCGGCAGTTATGAAAACGAGGACTCCAACTAATCCCAACCTCGCTCAGTTTGAGCCGTTTCATGGTGACGACGCTTAAGAACAGCATGAAGAATAGAAACCAGAGTGGAACAAAAGGCAGAAGTCGTACCTGAACGGTTTCAAGTTTTATGTTAAAAGGCACACACACTGTTGTAATACAGACAACCTTTGGGTAACGCAGCTGCAAAAAACTAACACACAATAAAAATGTCATTTCAAATCCTTATAAAAGTGAAAAACACAGTAAAAAACAAAACAAAAAAAAAACCCAAAAACGTTACTGTAGCATGTCAGTACATTAGATAAAGCAGGTTTCATTCATAATCATTGCTTACATTCATCGTCTCTTCAGTACTGCAGCAAATCATTATGTATTGTTCTCCATTCATGTGCCAAATGGAATAATACTGTTGATTGCATCCGGGCATTAAACACAGTGCGAGTCCCTAAATGAGCTGGCCTTGGGATATAAAAAAAAAAAAAAAAAAAATCACTACCTTTCAAATACTGGAAAAAATACATTTAATCAAAAAAGAAACGACAGGAAATCCCAAGGATTCGAACACGACTCGAGACAAAAGTCATCAATAACAATGCTTTCAAATTCTGACTCAAAAATCCGCCTCAAACTAAGACTCGTTCCCTTTGCCCCGCCGTCATCCACAACTTTATCACCTTTTCCTTCACATTCGCTCACTTTCAAAAACAAATCCTCCCTCCAAATTGCATAATTGTCCCGTCTCTTAATCCTACTCCAGTCACGCTGCTTGTGAAGATAGCAAACATTATAATACACGTGTATGTACAGCAGCCATATGTACAGTTAGTATCTGAGCAGGGCTCAGAAATTAAAAAGGCCAATGAAGTCTTGAGGCGAGAGTGACGAGGTGCAGCTTTCTGGGTTGTTGGCCGTGCACGGATGGCTTGTGTCCTAAAGAAAAAAACACAACAACAACCAGTTTAAATTTCATTATTATTCTATTAAGGTTAAAATGCAAGTCCCGTACCTTCCAGAATAGGATGTGACAGTGTGAGCAGAAGTGCAGAGTGTCGCTGTATTGCTCTCGCAGCGGATAGCAGCGACTCAGCTTGAAGTACATCTTTTTCCACTCCAGGTGACCTTTATCAGACACCATTATACGTTTACGAATCTAAAGGACACAAAAAAAAAAAAAAAAAAATTTAAAAAATCGTATAATAATTTAGAGTCCAACTCAAGGCCTGTGAAAATTAAAATAAAGCAGTTTTTCAGTTCTGTTTATCCCGTCTGGACCCAGAAAATGCCTTGAATTATATTCTTAATTTTTTAACTTTAAAATGAAAATCATATAACCACTATTTTGTTTTTTAACCGTAAATTCCAATGACCAAAAATAAATGTGTCATAGCAACCAATCCGGCCCATGACTTGATTTTGCACCTTGTAAAAATACAAAATATTAAATTCATTACATCACTGAAATGGCTCCTTATTTCTTTTACACTAATGCATGGATTATTCTAGTCCTGTCTAATTAAGTCAAACTGAGATAAATGTGACAACAATGAGCTTCACATCTTTATCAGACTTTTCAGGTTCTTTTACCACACACTTACGTCTCATACAACAGAAACTAGACTTAATATAGACGTTTCCCCCTCACACTGCCTTTCAAATGTTGAAAAGTATGTTCTTCATTAGCATTTAGTTAACGCACTCATTCATTTAATCATTAAGTAATCTGCTTCGTGTTTACATTGAAAGAGTCATTCCGAATTGAGGTTTACATGGAAACACGTTTATTCGCCTTTATTCAATTCTGTTTTAGGTGTGTGGGTTGGGGAGGGTTCTGATTGGACAGGGGGCGAACGTGACTTATCACATCTATCGGGAAAAAAAAAACACAATTTATTTTTGGCTACAATATAGAAGACCATATAATAACTTTTATTTTGATTGTAGTTTTGAAGCAGCAGTTTAATTTGGAATGGCCATTTTCATTTGGAATTAGGTGTTTACGAGGTGATTTTTTATCTTTTTAAAGAGGATTTCACTTTTAGTCTGAGCTAAAGGAGAATTAAAGCTCTCATGTAGCCACTAGGCTTCATCACACGTTCCAGTCTACTTTATCACAGATGCATGAGTGCGAGGGCATAGTTTCAACATGCCTGTCTGTCTGTGAAGTGGTGCTGGCAGAGCTTTTTCCACAGCAGCCGGTCCTCGGTCAGCGTCCCCAGCTGAGGACACACTTGTCCCAGGCTGACCAGGTCCCTGCCGTCAGACACACGCTGCATGATGTTCAGCTGCAGGCTGGCGGGCAGGTCAGTGAGGGTCATGCCTGTGCACGTCGGCTGAAGGAGAGAACGCTCACTTTTAATTTTAATACAGTAAAATATCACTGTGCACGTGTTGGTGATGAAAGCTCACTCTGTTGATCTGGATGTTGTCCAGCTGTTGGTGCCACTGCAGGATGTTTTCCATGCGATGCACCCAGATGTTGATGTTCCCCACCAGGACGGACTTGCCCATGCCCTGAACTAGACAGCACAGTGAGACGTAGAGAGTCTGCAGCAGCTCTTTGATGGGACGCACATTCTGCTGGTCGTCCAGTACTGCAGAATAAGTTTGAAAACAACTGTTTAGTGGACATGTGCAAAAGCTGGACAGACAGCTACCAAGACAATCAAATAATTCCTGGAATTATCATTATTATCAGTGAAAAATCCACCCATAGGAACAAAGGGATGTGAAGCTGCAGTTATCTGGGTCTGCTAAGTTTATAATCTTGGGTTTCATAACAGTAGTGAGTCCTTGTTTAACAGAGGGAACGCTTGGTTTACACTGTGACTTGTTGAGGAGTCTGGTGATCGTCAGTGTTGTTCACTTTGCTAGGAAAGCATTACATTTTCTCCTTTATTTTCCTTCACCCAGCAGTAGCAACAACGGCACGGCTTCAACTTTGACATACTTTATTATTTGTCTGGATTTATTTCAAATAGAGCAGTTTGAGCTTGATTGGTTGGGGTCAATTACATCTTCAATTACAACTCAATTGTGATTACAGTGATCGGCATTTTTTTTCCCAATTACAATTCTTATTTTTTTTACCCTAAAAGTACGATCTCAATGACTACAGTTCAAATTCAATTAATCACAATCCCCGAGCCTGAAATAAATAACCTCATAAAACTTAACCTTCCTCTTGTGTTAGCATCGCTTATGATAACGGGTCGGTTGTCTCCCATGTCTTAAATCAACTGTAAAATACACAAAAACTATCCTCAAAAGAACTGACAGGTAGTGGGACATGTTGATATGAAACATATTTTAATAATTGTTACCTATGTATGTGTAAGCCATAGAACTACGCGTTTAATTGAATTGTAATTGACACTTTTTATAGAATTTTCATGTCAATTACAATTCAATTGTGATTACAACAGCAACATATTTTTTTCCCCGATTCCAATTATAATTAATAAGTAAATAATGATCAATTACGCTATTACATTTATAATTGACCCCAACCAGAGATTATAGATGACAGCAGGTACACGGGTCACGTGAGTCTCACCTTTCTGTACGACTCGTTCCAGAATGTTCATGTAGTTTTTCTGAGCGACTCCGCTGAGCGATGGGAGCTTAGACTTGGCAATGAGCTCCAGAAGCTAGAGAGAGAGAGAGAGAGAGAGAGAGAGAAAGAGAAAGAAAGAAAGAGAGAGAGAGAGAAAGAAAGAGAGAGAGAGAGAGAGAGAAAGAAAGAAAGGATAGGTTTTATATGGTTATTTATTAAATATTTAGTTATTATGATTAATTGTAATTGAACTTTAGTATTTGAGAACCGAATTGTAAGTTACTTTCAGGGCAAAAATAATCATTTTTATTGCAAGTGGAAAAATGACAGCAACTGTAAAACTGTAACAAAGTTGGATAATTGAAGATGTAAACATAATTGACCCCCACCCTGTTATCTACGATATCTAATCTACTTACAGTAAATACATTCTATACTACATTCCTATCAAGCCACGTGCATCGCAAACTGTGATGGTTTTTGTAATTTGTAAATGCTCCACTCTGAAACCGACTCCAGCACATTCTTGGCTCGGACGTTTCCTGGTCACGGTGTACTCGGGCGAGTTCTGCTGGGAAGGTACTGGACAAGGGCCCGGCATGCTGACAAAAATCATCCTCCACAAACAAGCCTCTAATGTGACTCCATAATCATCCCATCGTATGAAACAGCAGCTGTATGTACGTGCTGGACAGTGTGTGGATCTGGAAAGTTCCTGTCCTTACCCAGTGGGAGTCGGACAATGGTGAATTGCGGCGTGTGTGGCATGCAACAGATGATGTGACGTCATGGAGAAACTTCAAATCCCCCCCTCCACTCAACTCTGACCCCAACGTGTGATCTCTGTTTACAAACTGAACAATAGAGGCTCAGGTATGTGATAGCCTTCATCTAAAGTGTGGACATGGAATGTGGAAAATAAAAGGTGCAGTCTTACAATCCTTCCTCTACGCATCACTCACTCAACCACATCTTTAATCCCTCTTTACGTCTTCCTAACATAATCCCACGCTCTTCTTTTAGCTGCTCATCAAGTGTTCCTGCCTTTGTTCCAGCACTGCAGAACAATTCCTAGTTTTGTTTCTACTTTAATCCCTCGCTGTTCACTAAACTGCATCTCAGATCTTTGGTATGTGGCTCACACTTTTCCACCAACATGCCAGTGGACTTAGAAACACAGAATCATCTTGTTTTTCCTATGAGCGCCAGACTGAAGGAGGTTAATTATTAATACAACTTCCTTCTTCACCCTCCCTCCAAACGCTGTACTTTAGGGCAACGATAGGACAGTAGTTGTTGAGGAATCTGATCGGTGTAACTGAGACGGAGTTAAATGACGCCACAAAAGCCAGAATATAGAGCAGTGACCCAGGACACCGTGTCCAGACAGGATGCTAGTGTTACACCAATGTATTATTCTACTACGCTACAATATTAGCTAGAAGCTGCAACAAAAGGACAAACCAAAGCACTAACATGGAAAGGAAAAAAAACTTAAAAAAAAAAAAAAAAGCCATATTTAAATCAGATTCTGGCACCAATTCAATATTTCACTGCGGTAAACTGTTGTATATAAAAGAAAGCAGCCATAAAACATGATCCACTGCTCTTGTAAAAGTGTTTTGAATTCCTTACAATGCATGGAATGAAGTGGACTGGTGTTTTTACATGAGAAGAAGTTAGAGACATACTGTCAAAGTGTGCCAAAGGATGAGTGTGTGGATCACCTGACAACCACCGTGTCTGGTTTCAAAAACCCCTGTCGAGTGGTTGCACCTCACTGCACACCTGTCAGCCCCCCCTCCCAGTTAACCCACAGACCCAAAGGAACACAAGCACATGTTGCTTTGGACCGTGCTCACATGGGAGCACATGTGGAATGATTTTTAACCGCGGTTTGGTAAATAGCATAATGTGATGAGAGATGAGCAGTGTAACTACATTTCTTATTTTAGTCGATTTAAATATGGTATTATGAATAAAACTACTGTGCTCGAAGGAAAATATTTTTGCTGTCAAAATTAATAAACCGAGCAACGATGTACTCCTTTAGGTCAGTAGGGGGCAGTAAGCAGCATACATATGCTAAATGACATGGTTTTTTTTTTTTTAATTTCCTGATTATTTTGGTCACACATTCCTAAAAATATGTTCAAATAATCATACTAATGAATAAAAAAATGATTAAGGATAAGCATGAGCAGTTATTCCAAAAAAGTATCTGTTTTTTTTTCCGCTGGTCTGGTTTTAAAAAAAACAAAACATATTTTTACATCTTAAACTGTTGAAAACTGTGTGTAGCCATTTTACAGACTGCATCTTTAATTGATGTATAATGTAAACGGTGCGTCATCACTTAGAAAGGTTTTAAAAACACTGCTTTATCAGATTTGATCAGACATTCAGTTATACCTAATAATAATAATAAAAAAAATTATATATTACACTCAAGAATTCAGACTTAATTAGAATATATTCAAAGTTACAGTCACGTTCACATTGCCACACACTCATTGGGAGACTGTGGTCTGTGTAGCATTGATAAGAAGCCAACACACCCTCTTTACACATAACTCTGTGTCTGCCACTAATGATCCAATATCCACAGGGCGAGACAAAGAAAGAAAGGAAGAGATGAGAACTTACTCTGACAACATAATTAAATCTCCTCGTGTCCCTGATGGCGCTGCAGAAATCCAAACGGTTAAAGGCCTCTCCCAGTGTACAATATCCATGGCGCTGGAAACATTTAATAATCAGGGTATTAGATTACAATCTTAGGTAAGAGGAGGGGGCTTTTTCAGCATGTCTACGTTTGTCAAGGTTGGAGAAAAAGGCTGATGCTTGATTACCTCTTTGGTGCTTCCTTTGTGGACGTAAATCCAATTTTCTTTGTAGAAATCTGAGGAAAGCACATTGTTTACGTCAGCGGTTTGCGATGCAAGATGAGAGAAGATACTGTTTCAGATCTGGCAAAGACTTTATGTGAGGTTGAAACTTTAGATAGCTGTGGTACCACTACACTATTTGTTTTCATTTGTCTCAGTGATGTTACATAACATCCCTGTGACTTTCTTTTTGCGAGCCGTACTGAAGTTATCCTCTGTAGAAGGTCAGTGAGAGAGGATTTGCCTTAGTGGTGGTGGTGGTGGTGACTCACATGGAACCTTGGTGTTGTTGTTCATCAGATCTTTCTTCCTTTTCTTGGCAGCCATGTCGTAGCTGAGCGAGAGCAGCAAGTTTTCTTTGTTGAAGCACTCGTCCACGTTACAGAATCTGAAAGGACAACACAAAGATATTATTTTTAAAAGGGTTTAAAGCAGCTTTTGGAGCATTTTTTTTTTTTTGTCAAATGGAAGATTTCCTTAAGCAAAACAAAGGTGTAAAACAGTGTCTGGCCGTGCTGGAATACTTTAGAAGCATCACTCTGGACAGTGCACAGACCCTTAATCCTCTTGCTTGTTGAGAATATATTTATAGCTCAGTGTTGATGGTGGAGAAAAAAACAAACAAAAAAAAAAACATGGCAACCCAAATAACAAAGATTTGAAGGTTTTGTGGTGTGTTGGACACTGTTTACAATGTTTTTTATGGAGTATATCCTCCTGTCCATCTGTTTTAAGAGCATATTTAACACCATACAATGCTCCACTATTCCCCAAAGGGCTCTGACAAATCTTAATTCCATCAAAAACAAACCTCTCCAAAGAACCATTGTTGTTCCTTTCGTTTGCTGTTGTCTTCTTCCAGCCATCTTCTGTTTTAACCCAGCTCTGACCCGGAGACCTCCAGTCCTGTCCGAGAAAAGGCATTTTTCCTTCACTCTGTGACTACACAACCTAAGCTGTGTGCGTGTGTAAATGTGTGTATTCTAGTGCTACGACCGCTGCTTTATGTTTCTTCTCTTGTGTTGTCATTGCGCAGCTCTCAGTCTCTTTATATCCTCCCAGTGCGAACCCGGAAACCGCGTGACCACGCCCACATCGGAAACTTCCTAGCAACACGTGGTTTTGTTTACCAGAAGGTGCCACGCGCTTCTTGCTGGACATACAGACCCACACAACATCACAGACCGTCACTGACGAGGACAGACAGAGACAGAGCGACACCACACATTTCAGAGAGGTTTTCACTCACTAAACACAGATGAAAGGTGTTACGTAACTGTGTTCGACACCAGCACGTGATCACCAGACCAGCTTTATATCGCTAATCAAACAACCTGACAAGTAACTATCACCTGGAATTTTTTAAAATCACATTATAATACAAAATAAGTATAACAAAAGCCAGAAATCTTCAATATAATAATAATAATAATAATAATAATAATAATAATAATAATAATAATAATAATAATAATAACATACAATATGCTAGAACAACACTGAAAAGAATGAGTATAACAGGTGTTATATTATGGAACTGACTAAAGGATGAAATAAAACAAAGCACCAACATAAACCAGTTTAAAAAGCTTTTTAAGACATTACATTAGTAACTATAAGAAAGAAGATCAACAATTTTACCTAGGACAACAATAATATGTAATATGTATATAATGGTATAAATATAAAACATAAGAAAATGATTTTAATTAATTTATATATTGCCACACTAAATTTAATTGATGAAATTTGTGTCATCGATATGAAATAGTATAATGCATATGTATGTATCATGTGGATGTATAAACTGTAAATATAAAACTTGTGCAGAATATATATTGTAAAAATAGTAATATAAGTTTAAAACAAATTACTGTGATATTATCGAGACTAGAGAACCTTGTTTTTGTTGTAATGTAAAATTCAAATTCAAAACATCACTGTAGAGTGCAAGCAGCGGTAGTACTGATGTGTCCTACTCTAGTAGAAGTACTGTTACTTGATTGAAATTGTACTCATTACAAGTAAAATTAAGTCATGCATAAAATACTCAAGTACAAATAAAAAGTAGGTCAAAGTAAAAGTTAGTAGTTTCTTTCAACCCCCCCCTCCCCCCCCCATGTTTATTTTTGGTAATAAATCTTACCACAGTTCCCTTGCATGCAGTAAACATCTCATGTATAAACTTAAAAAGGAAGAGACCTTTTCACAGTTAGAACTTAATTTATTTTCCACAAAGGCATCTGTAAAAAATAAAAGCCATCAATGAATCAAATACAAAAACAAAAATCTCAAGCTCTAAGTATAGCTACATTTATGAACTCTAAAACAGTGCCATGCCAAATGTGCCAAATGTGCCATATAATGTGCCAACATAATAGGTAATTATTAGAAAATACAACCTGGATCCAGGAAAATGGCTGGCAGTTGATCAGAAATGGCACGACTAAGAACAAGTGGATTATGTTAAATGTGCCATTTATGAAAAGACAATGAAACAGAACAAAAAAAATAATTTATTTTGTAATGGTTGGGTGTTGAAATGTAACAAATTACTTTACTGCTTTTAAAACTTACTTCAGTAGAAGTAAAACTCCTGATTTAGAACTATACAGGTGCTGGTCATATAAATAGAATATCATGAAAAAGTTGATTTATTTCAGTAATTCCACTCAAAAAGTGAAACTTGTATATTATATTCATTCATTACACACAGACTGATATATTTCAAATGTTTATTTCTAATAAAGACACCAGGTGTCTTCATTATTGAACCTCTCCACAACATTCAAATTTTCTGAGATACTCAATTTGGGGTTTCCATTAGTTGTAAGTTATAATCATCAACATTAAATGAAAAAAAACACTTGAAATATGTCAGTTTGTGTGAAATGAATGTATACATTATACAAGTTTCACTTTTTGAATGGAGTTACTGAAATAAATCAACTTTTTAATGATATTCTTATTATATGACCAGCACTTGTACACCAAAAAGTTCAAGTACCCATAAATGCAACTCAACTACAGTAATTTGAGTACTTGTAATAAGTTTCTTTCACCTCTGCGTCTAAATCCATTAACGTTGTCCACTACTGGTTGAATTCAGGGATTGACATCTATTTGCTTCTTTATTCCAATAACAATCCAAGGTTATGATAAATATACTGTATATAAAGAAAAATCCACCTAAAAGGTGAACAACACAGGCGACCCAACCAAACACAGCCGGAAACAGTTTTTTATCTTAATCCAAATGAACAACACCTGTGCCATCACCATGGCATCCTAAATTATCTTTTTGCCCAGCCTACACCAGGCTGAGGTAAGCAAGTATAGAAAATAAAATATAAATAATGTTAGGAACAAAAACTAACAAAACAACTTTGAAAAGTTAAATGCTCTATGAAGATAAAATTACCAGTAAAAACATTAAAAAGGTAAATGTAACTTAAGATGCAAATTATTTGTGCAAAAGGGTAAAACTGGCCCCAACACATGCACAATTATTTTTTGGGGATTTTTGGATAGTGGGGATTAAATGGAGTATCAAGAGGAAACAAAACAAAACCTTTCCCCAGAAAGTCTGTTATTAGTTATAAATTAGTCTAATCTCCATTTAGTGTGCCGCACTTTGAACAATCTTGGCCAATAACCCTAGAATACATGTTTTGATCATTGGGTGGAATCAGACTTTGCAGAGAAAACCCACAGTGGCATGAGGAGAACATGCAAACTCAACGAGGACATGTCCACTGACGTATCCTTGAAGTGAGGCCAAAGTGCTAATGAGTGCACACCGTGCTGAGCTGTTGTAGTGCTCACTACTGAGTTTACATGCTCTCTCTGAGGATGTGGCTTTAATCTGGTTACAACAACTTCCTTCAAAAGTAGAAAGAAAGTGGAAGTGAGCCCGGGCCACTTGTGTAACTTAGTGAAATGATAACTCAACAGGCTAAGTGAAAAAAAAAAAAAGATCTAGTTTTGTGTCAGAAACCTATAATTAAAGTCCACAAATGTGAGTTTGTCTTCTTGTGTCAGGTGGACAATGACAGAACTTCATTTTTCAGCATTCTTAATTCGTATTTCTGTGTTTTTTATGTGTTTTGAGAGACAAGAGGTGAATTAGTAAGAACATACCAAGTATTTTATGACTGTTAGTTACTCGGATGTCCAAGATAATCAGGACTGTCTTTATGTAAGTGTTAATGGAAGCCCAGTGAAGGGGGAAAAAAACGTGTGGTCTGGAATCAGTGGCTGTAAAGTCCCATGTTTCATAGCTATTATAAATAGATGCAGATGTCCTTTGGATTCTTCTGAAGTATTAGATTTCACAGAGGGTTGTGTAGGATTGTGCACGCCTGTGTGCATGTAAAGGGGATCTCCTCCTGTTGCATTTTAGTTTTCCCAAAACAACACCAATTAATCCATGGTGCAGAATGAGGGTATGTTGTTGATATTGGACTGTTCTGAACATGATAGTGGGTAACAAATTCTGTCTGGGTCACTGGGTTACATTTTTATCAGATTAAATAAAAACAAGATATGTTTACATACTTGTGTGCCCAGCTTCTGAGAACAAAGTTAATCATTTGTTTATTATGGCTTCCTAGCATTGCTCACGTCATTTTATTAAATGTACTTTCAGTGAGAAATTGTATTATTGCGAATAGAAAATAAATTAGATTTTTAGTAATTAAATCCTTCCAACAAACTTTGTTTTGTTTTTCATAACCTATGAAATGTTGCAGGAGTAGCTGTGCATCTGTTCCATTGAGTAAATGCCCACATGTCAACGTGTGTAAGAGGAGAGGGAGATGCAGTTTTGGTCACACTATACAATCAACTACACGTCAGCAATATAGCACGTGATGCACAGCTCACGCTTTCTAAGGCTGATAGGACAAAATAATTTATTAGTAATAATATAATATAATATAATATAATATAATATAATATAATATAATATAATATAGTATAAAAATTGTAATAATTTAATTTTGATAATCTAATTTTATAAAGGTTGTGCCATAATAATAGTTGTATAATAATGTTCATTTTATTTCATTTGTTATTAAAATGCAAGTTCCTAAAAGTAGAATAAATAGATTCTGAAACACTGCCATAGTAATATCACAACCTGAATTAGCAAAATAAGCAAAATTAGCTAATTTATCTTTTTTTTTTTTCTTACGCCTGCTTCCTATCAAGCTAAAGCAGTGATTCTCAACTGGTGGGTCAGGACCCAAAAGTGGGTCGCGGACAGCTGGTCAAAAATACATACTTAATGTCTCTCATGTTGGACTTGTCTTTTATTTTGAAAGAAACTTTTATTTTGACGTGAATGTTGCGCAGGAAATATGTTTAAAAAAACAATACATGTTTGTTTTTGAAATACTAAATATTGGTTGGTTGAAATTCTAAAAAAAAAAGGTGGGTCGAAATTGAATGAACATGGCAAAATGTGGGTCCCAGGGTGAGACCAGTTGAGAACCCCTGATCTAAAGGAGCAGATTTGACAGGAGGGTCTACAGCTCACACTGGTGCCTGAAAGTAAACATCATTATGAGCATTAGTTTTTGTCTCTTATACACGTTATACTTCTACCCTACTGCCAACTCCATGTCTAATGATTCTTAGATCTGAACTGAAATATCCCCCATGTTTCATGGTCACTGAGTCATTACAGCTCAGGTTATCTGGTCATGACTAAATAATTAATCTAATTGCATTGAGACGCTCTGACTGTAACAGTTTGTTTTGAGTGACACAATTTATAAATCATAACACGGGCCTCACAGACAAATGAGACATGACTTTATAAAACAGTTCTTAGAGTTTAGTATATGAAGCCATCATTTGCTCCTCCAACGTCTCTGTTTGTGTTGTGAGGTTACGGTGAGACGGGACAGCTGCTCGCACTTGCACAGTTTCACTAATAAACACCTGTTGCTGCTCCTCCTGGATGGGTTTCATCACTCGCTCAGATGGTCTGTTGTGAAATCAGTTTCGCTGTCTCACTCTGCAGTCCCCTCTCACCCAGACCAGGCCACGTGGTGTAACATTCATCCTCTTGTTTGTTTCTCAAAATAACGCCAGATCGCCTATAGTTTTTTCCGATCCTCCACCCACTGTGCGCTCATCTTCATTCGCTGGCAGCGAACGGTTGAAACATCTGACCTACTGACTAGGTTTCACAGAAGGGGACATTTACTTTCTTGAAATCCCCTTTGGTCACAATATGTTTATGGAACATGATGACCAAAGACTAATAGGCTTATGCAGTCATTAAAAAAACCTTTTAACCTAAAAAGATATATCTTCATTTTAAGCAGAGGTGAAAGTAATTAATTACAAGTACTCATGTTACTGTAATTGAGTTGCTTTTATGGGTACTTGTACTTTTTTGAGTATATTTCTATCAGTCATTTTACTTGTACTTAAGTACGTTTTAAAATAAGTGAAGTAATTTGTTACATTTCTACACTCAAACATTACTGAGTATTTTTTTTCTTTTCTTTAAATGATCAACAAACATTGCAAAACTACAAAAAATAAAATGATCAGACAATAATTATAACCAATCAACCAGATTAAATGTAATGCACCGTGCCAAAACTGCATTGAAGTCCAGTTATTTCAGTTCATAAATGTATCTATACTTAGAGAATCTTTTTCATTTTGAATTGAATTCATTGGTGTTATTCTATTTTAAAAATAATTTTACATTTTGACAAACCCTTTATTTTATACAGATGCCTTTATGGAAAGTTCTATTTGTGCAATTGGTCTCTTCCTTTTGAAGGTTATTCATGAGATGTTTACTGTATGCAAGGGAACCGTGGCAAGATTTATTACCAAAAAATAAACATGAAAGTTTTACTTTGAGTACTATTTAATTGAGCTACATTTTACTTGTACTTGAGTATGTTATGCATGACTTATGGCGCGTTCACACCAAACGCTTCAAAAGCGGCAGGTTTACATTCACAATGCATGGTGGACGCACTCCTAGGGAGCGTCAGGGGTCCCGCTGTGCGTCCCGTACCTCCTGTGCGGCGCGTTTTGAAGCTTTTTGCGCGGCGGACACTTTTGATGTGCGTTCGGCGCCTCCAAGCGTGCGTATTGAATACAGACGCTTGTCGCCAGTGTCGAAGATGCTCGGGACCCTCGACCAGCGCGTCGAGGGGAGGGTCTTCTCTGTTGCCGATGGTGTTCATAGAATGGATGATATTGTGGCGAATAGTTACATTCATAATTCACCCAGTGACTGTGAAGTGGTGGGGAACATTGTGTTGAGAAGGTGATGTTTCCGGTCAGATGTATTTTGGTGTGACTCAGTGTGTGCACTGTGATGTTGGAGGGCTATAGAGAAGTCTGGATGAATGGAGAATAATGTTTGGAGTTCCTTGCTGAATACGGCGCCTCCGACTCCCGTTCATCAGCTCTACATTATTGAAAGAGTGGCTTGGCTTTATTTGCGCCTCTGTGCCGTTTCTGGATTCACCAGAGCTGCGCCCGGATGAGAGTCACTTTCAGCGCTACTTCTGTCTCTCCTGTGCCCAGTTTGACGACCTGCTGACCCCCATCGGCGCTCGCATCTCCTACCAGGACACCAACTACAGGCGCTCTATTCCAACAGAAGAGCCTGTCCATCTGTCTTTGCCTCCGGTTAATGTTTTTTTCTTCGTCTCTTTATTCTGAATACCTCACGGTTGGGGAATGCTCATGGTTGATCGACGCACCGTGATATGCCCCAAAAGTTGAACAATCCCAACTCCAGCGTCGGACGCGTTAGAGGCACCGAACGCACGTCAAAAGCATGCGCGAAAAGCTTCAAAACGTGGGGACCGCCGACGCTCCCTAGAAGTGCGTCCACCATGTATGGTGGACGCACTATTACTTGTAATTGTACTTGAATACAGTTTCAATCAAGCAACAGTACTTCTACTTGAGTATAGGATATATCAGTACTCTTTACACCTCTGATTTTAAGCAAAACTTTTTATGATAGACGTTGCAGGGAATCTTCAAACCTCATGCAATCATGATTGGTTCTATTAAACACGCAACATAACAAGCACAATTCGTTAGCTTTTAATGAATTTTAAATTTGGGCAGATCAACTGTGGCGCTCTAAATAATGGGAATATCAAGGCACTCTCTCTATGCGATCTTAGAACCTCAAATCAGGCCCTTAGTGGATAAACCTGCAGTAGCTGAAATGTATTGTTTCTTTATTTTTTGTTTTGTTTATGAGAAATCTGATTTGTGTGTGTGTTTGTGCTCATTTCTTTTACACATTAAATGCGTCTTCTATCAGTTTAACGTATGAACTATGAACTGAATATGACCCTGAAGTGACCCACATGTGCAAAAGACTGAGGTAGTACGTGACCATCCAGGCAGGAATTATGGACGTAAATATAGAGGCATCTCCTCTCTGCAAATATTCATTAATTCTTAGGCCTTACTCTCCTTCCCATTTCCAATCCGTCCTCTGCCACGGCTGATTTTTCAACGGCACTTCTGATGGGACGCAGAATTGTGACGTTTATGGCATTTCAATCATCTTAAGGATTATATATTTATATATGCCAGAGTGTGGCAGAATGTGGTGATGTCATGCTCGGAGTAGATTGACAAGGCATGTTCTTCAATAAGATGTCTTTTTTATCCTGTGTATTTATATATATACTGTATATACACAGTATAATCATATTATATAATAAATATGACCTGGCCATTCGTACAGCAGGCCCATTGCAAATTATTAGATATGTATCAGATTTAAGATCACATATGAAAATGGCCTGAGTCACATTTGAAACTAGAAGCACCCATAAGGCTCAGACCTACGCCACGCCATATCAGTCCCCTATATAACATTGTCAACTTAATGTTATTTGGGATATTGAATAGGATAATCCCCAAAATCTAACCACTTGTTCATTATCTCATTTTGGATATTTCCTGAAAAGTTAGTCAAAACCTATCCATTAGTTTTTAAGTTAGACCGTTTACAGACAAATAAATCAATGCCTGCTAAAAATCACGTCCTCACATCAGATTTGTGCTCTTCTGTCTTTAACAGATCAGATATAGGTCAGATATGGGCTAAAAAAAAAGGGGGAATTTAAGCTGCATTTGCCTGCAGTCTGAATATAGCTTAAGATGTCTTGAATAAACAAGTGGTTTGAACTTTAACTCTTAGGATGAACATGTGACATGTTTCTGATAGATCCAGGCGTGTGAAGGCAGAGTGCAGACCTGCCTGAACACGTTTAGGACCAGACACAGGATGATTGTCCTTCTCTGGTTTCATTCACTAATGCAACGGACTGAACCAGACACCAAACAAGTTGAATTAGTTGAAGTTTTATGAACATGTATAAAAAAAAAAGCTTTATATAGTAAACATGAAATGAACAATCAAAATTAAATGTATTCAGCCATTGTTCAAATAGTCCAAAAATCTGATTTTTAGGATTTTTTTCCCCCCCACATTTATTAATATTAAAAACATAGAACAAATACATTGATCTGTGTTTACACCTTTAAGTACACAAATAAATAATGATCCAAGGACTGTGGACTTCAAGTCAACCATTAACACGCATTGAAAAATGATGTTATACATTTAGAATAACAGACACTATTAAAAGAGGTCACAATATGAAAATTAGAAATGCAAACTACAAATACTCATAATAGTGAAACTATAAAAGAAAACTGTCAGGACTTTGCCCACGACCGAGAGACACATGTCAAAGTCAGGGAACCGTGGTCAAAGAGTTTATGAGGCAGATTTCCTTTATCTGTCCAAGCGTCTGCCTTAGGGTCGTAACACTCGAAAGTGTCCGAGTCCTCAATGGCATCGTGGCCGTTAACGTAGCGTCCGCCTGTGATGTAGATTTGGTTGTTGAGAACCGTTGCAGAATGGTGCATCCTCCTCTCCTTTAGGCTGGCACATTTGGTGAAGTGGTTGGCCTCGGTGTCATATGCAATGGTTCTCCGGGTGTATCCTGTAACAGGAGAGGACATTTACATGGAGAGGGAAGCACGTGTCGCTCTGGCAGAATGTGGCGATGTCATGCTCGGAGTAGATTGACGAGGCATGTTCTTCAATAAGATGTCTTTTTTTTATCCAAATGGGTTTTCAAATGGGGTCTTGTGTGATATCATTTTATTTAAAGTATATCTGCTTTTTTTTGTAACTCATAGTTTCAAAGTTGCTAAAGCAAGGCCATGCAAGGAATATAGTAAACTAAAGTTGAAAAATTAGACTTAAACTCCCTTCATGCATTGATTTGGGCTAATTTCCAGCAGTTTGCTTGCACAACATTACAATTTTTCTCTTTTCAATACATCACCATACCTCCAATAATGTAGATCTTTTTATCCAAGACAACCGCTGGAGCAGACACGTTCTTGACAGTTCGGTTCTCCATCCTAAACCACGTGTTCCTGGCAATGTGATAAACCTGTGGGAATGATTGAGGGAAACAATTGAAAAAAATAACTGGGTAAAACACAGGGAAGAAAAAAGCTATCAGGCAATTTTCATATTGCCTGATGATTAGAATTGTTTAAAGGTATTATTCAATTGAATTTAAAAAAAAAAAAACAGCTGATACATTGGCATTATTTTAACTTTATTGTACTTTATTCCAAACAAAAATGTGATTTGACCTGTATCATCCTGACAGGGCTCTGCATTGCATCCTCCCCTCCAAACACGTAGATCCTCTGGTTCAAAGCAGCCACTGCAGGGTGCAGCACAGCCTCAGGCATGGCTGCCATTGACTCCCACTGGTTGAACATGCTGTTGTACCTGAAAATAGCATAAGAATGTATTGTTTGTCACTTATTCTCCTTCACACCATGACTCAACACAGGTCATCACCTCTCCACGCTGGCTAATAACCGACCATCAGCTCCAAAGCCACCCAGGACAAAGATGAAGTGGAGGTAGGATACGCTCTGCTGGGCGAAGCGAGGCTCCGGCATGGCCGTCACTCTCCACCACTGGTTGGTCTTTAGGGAGAGAGTGTAGACAGTCTTACTAACTTCTCTGCTCTTTGAATTCATGACCATCCCTCCGATAACATACAGGACACTGTGTAGGGAGACATAGGAGGCTTTGTAGAGACGAACAGGCAACATTGCCAGCCGTTGCCACTTCTGAGCTTTCTCATCAAAGATCAGGGCTTCCCTTGATGTCTGCACATTGTTCTTCCTCCCTCCCACCACCACCAGCGTATCATTATAAGTGTATCGCCTTGGTGTCACCCAGAGAGTTTTGAAGTCCACTGTGGTGTCTTTGATTAAAGTAGTGTTCACAGAAAACAGGAGACGTCTGACGGAGTCGATGATCTCCGTGCAGAGAGTAGATGACTGAATCAGGGGATCGTTGGCTATGAACTGGAAGAGGTAAGTGGGATGGACGTATCGAAGGCGAACCTTCTTGAAGAGGTCGCTAATGGCACCCCGCCTCGATAAAGGATTGTGATGAATCCAAGCGACAAGCATCTCAAAGACCTGTTCCTCCTCTGCACAAAGACTGTCATCCTCTAGATAGCCCATGAGCTCCGCTAAGGAAAGCTCACACAGATCCTCAGACAACGACACATCCGAGAAGTTCTTCAAGGCCACCTCTTTTGCTTTGTCCCTTAAACTGGTGCAGTTCATGATGTCCGATAATCTAATCATGCTCAAGCAGTTGTCTGGGCTCAGCTGCTCCTGAAGAAAGCTGGAGCAAGCCTCAAAAAGTCGGCCATATTGCAACATGGACGCCGCCTGCATCAGAGGAAGAACAATCTCCATGCTGATTGTAACAAGCCCAGTATAAACATAATCAACAATGTTGCGGAGAATGGAAAAGGAGATTCCCTTCAGAGAGACCTTGGCCTGCTGACTTTCTATGAAGTTGTTGCAGAACATGGCTTTGAAATATGGGCTGCTGGAGACCAGGACGTTCCTGTGACAGGAGATCTCTGCGTTCTCTGAGCACAGCAGCACATCGGTCAGGATGCTCCTCTGTCTCAGTGTGTTCAGCTGCAGGAGGAGGCTGGAGGAATGCACTTTGTCTTGGAAGTGGAAGATCTCCACAGCTGGCAATGGGCCATCCATGCTGGGAGGACTCTGAGTATCAGAGAGAAGACACCCATACATTCCAATTTCAGTTTTTCTTTTCTTTATGTTTTTTTAAATAAAAAAAATAAAATAGTAAAACCAAGTTAAACAGCATAGTTTGAAAGAAAGAAAGTGCTAAAGGAATGTAATCACTGCCCCTTCTTGGTCATTAGTTGAAGTTGGTAGTCTTCTTGGTTGCTACCTTATTTTGAAATTCAATTATTTTTTGTGCTAAACACCTTTTGGCTCATGTAAATAGATGCTACAACAAAGTATGGAGCAAAAGCTGTTAAAAATAATTTAAATGTGTTTATTTTCAATCAATTAGAAAAATATCGCCTTAACAAACCTCAGGACCTATTTCAAAATCATAAATTTGATTCATTATGGAATAAAGCTGTAAGTGTTCTGAATGCTTACTGAAAGCACTGTAATTCTTTTATTCTATGCAATAATTCTGGTTCTGTTCTGAAACCTGACGTCAGGGCCGTGTGTTGGAGTATAAATGTGTACAAAGTTCAGGTTATAGCTGTAACAACAACTCTGTCACATGTACGGCGTACAGCGCCGCTGCTCAGGAAAGGTTAGCAGGGCTCGTGCAGTCGTACTGAAACACCTGAGGGATTACTATGTCATTGTCATTCTACCACTGCTGACATTTCATTACCAGGTTTAGAAAGAACAATTTACATTGTTTTATCTCATCTTCTCACTTTAAGAAACTTTGCTAAGCTGTAGCACAAATATCTTAATAAAATGCAATATATACACTAGTTGTAATAATGCTGCACAGCCTACCTGTTTCTCTTCTTGCTCCTTTCCTGTGTTTTCTGATGCTCCTGTTATGCTTTAAAGCCTGTCATCTGCAGAAAAACGTGCTCCTGTCTTCCTCTTTCCTCGTGTTGCTGCTTTATGACTATATGTTCCTCTGTCTTTGCAGGAGCGAGTTATGAACTGTTTGTTGTTATGGTCTCTTTCCACGAGGCCTCTGTGTACATTCCTCCCCTATAAATAGTGCATCGCTTTGGCAACACGGCTGCAGACTCACATGTGACAGGTCAGCCAGGTTTCTTCATTTCTTCATTCAACTGTCCCACTCAACTTCACTGATTTAATCTCTATGTTTTTGTTTGTTTTGGTCCGCGACAATGATTTTTCCTTTCTTCCAGGCACAGGAAGCCCATCTGTCCTTCTCTATAACTTGCATTTCAATTTGCTGCATCACCTCCATCTATCAGGCACATGATTATAGCTGTAAAAAACCGTGCTCGACACTTGATCACACTCATTTTCTTGGCCAATCCTGCCTCTGACTGGCTAATGGAGCCCACCAATGTTCAAAAACAGGATTGTATTACAGCAGAGACAACAAAAACAATTTGTAGAGATTGAAATTCATGGAAAAAACAACTTGTTGGTCAAGGTTCGTAATGTGTGTGTCTCTTGCTTTAAAGCTTTAGATGGAAGGTATTTACCGGTTCTTTTGCCCTTAAAGTATTTTAAATATACATTACATATAATCAAAAATCAACCAATTTCATTTAGCAGATTGTTTTATTTAGTTAGTTTGCAGGATGGCTATGGTGTTAGTGGGATACTTTAAAAGCAGATACCCAGATAGCACGCATACGTCTCGCCGATGTCGGCCTCAGATCGTGCGTCGGCATTCTACTCCTAATGCGTCATTTTGTGTGTTTTTTTTTCCCCAAATTGGTGATACCACTGACTGACCACTTTTTTGGCTATGCTGCTGAAAATACATTCATGATCATGAATTGTGTCTCTCTTTATTTTGTCCACACATAAAAAGCTATTTAGTGGTAGTACATACTTTTTTTGTTGTAGTTGTTGTGATACTGCCATATTCCTATCAGATTTAAGTAAATACTCGACTGTGGATATAGAGATATTACTAAATAAAGGTTAATATAAGCTGTAGATAGGCTGCGCTGAGCATCTTTAATCCATCGTCCAAACAACGGCCAAACCCCGATGTCTCCGCGACGTCTGCCCAATTAGCAAACACCCGCCATAATACGTCTCGCCGTTGCAACTTCATTCATCGAGCCGATGTATGTGTGCTTTCTGGGTAATGAATGGCTAGCACTTGCATGGCAGCCATATTACCCTGAGTGTGTGAGTATATTTACTTGGGTCAACATTTTTGTTTCTTATATTTTTTTTAAAAAAAGTATAGGTTCGAGCTAGGGATTGTCCGTAGTCCAGTTAATTGTTGTTTTGTTATTGTTTGTGTGTTTGTCTGGTAGCAGGAATATGTCAAAATTGCTGAACTAATTTTGACAAATCTTATAGACCTTTTGCCATGGAAGACTCCATTAAATTTGGGAGGGAATCCAGATCAGTTTACCAATTCTGGATCTGTTTAAAAAAAAAAGAAAAAAATTCCTATTTCTTATCTTATGCGCAATTTAAAATACTCAGTTTGTAAATGACTGATCTTTATAAAATTTGACTCAGTTATGTCAGGTTGGTTCCTCAATTACCACACTGACTTTAATCAGCATCAGATCCGAATTATGTATTTCATCACAATCTTTTGAAAAAAATAGGGGTGCTCATTCATTTGGACCTTTTGAATCATTATAATTAGGATAGAAATGTATCTCAAGCCGTAAAGTATGAATGATCATGGTACAATGATCAGGATTACTGATCCAGATAACTGCCATGGCACAGAAGATATTTGGTGCTTGGCGGAGGTTTGCACTCTCTGAGTGTTCATTTGTTTTAGTTTTAGTATTTTTTTTCTTATAGAGGGTTGATCACTGGATTGACCGGGTGTTCTCCCTTTTTGCTTATTTCGGCCAGGGTCAGCAGTCTTTGTGGTGATTTGTGTTGATAAAATACAGTAAATAAATATGACCAAAAGCTGCCTGGCTCTTATGTTTTGGCCTTTAAGTCTTCAAGAGTTTCTTGATTTAGAGGTGTATTAACAGTTTAAGCGTGCGCACTTCAATTTTAAACATAAACAGGCTGAACATAGGAACAAAGTTTGCTCCCTTTAATTCATCCACGGAACATGTTTCTTTTACCAGACACGTGCACTTTTGCTGGTGGAACCTTCGTTACTGGCCCAGAGTTCATAGCCTTTTGTAGCTCAATTACACATCACTCATCGGTTTTCGTCAAACTTTTACTCGCTAAACTCTGACTGCATTAAAGCAAATGTGAGACGACAAAGCTGATGCAGTTTTGTGAGCGAAAGGTATGTTTCTGTCAAAATGAACTAAAACACACTTCCCCCGACATGTAAAGATGAGCTGCTGATCGGAGCTGTAGAAGTCATTGATACGCTTTGATCCTTAAAATGCACAGCGCTTTAATCTATTTAACATTGTAGAATATAAACTGCCAGAAATTATATGACTATTATAGTCCAAAATTAAAAATGTCTGACGGCTAAATCAAGATGGCTGTTTAGATTTTTTGTTTTGGTGCCAAGATTTTCGTTGAACAAAAGTGGGTTGGATGAAGTGCTTGTCCTAACCTTATTTTTAATGTTATGGTTGCTGCCTATTTTACCTACAGGTCTCCTTTGAAAACACATCTGGTTCAATAAAAGTCTAGTTCAATAATGAATATACAAATTTCCCAAAGCTAGAGATAAATCTATAGACTGTAAAAAAAAAAAAATGTCTCTCGTAAACAAAAACACATATGAAGCCATTGCCAAAAGTGAGTTACTTTCAAGCTCAGCCATGTTTACAGAGCTGAGCCAATGAGACGTAAACAACAAAAACAGGGAATAACTTCACTTCACTTGGATCTGAGTAAATACTGCATCATTTGTTAGTTTGTGGACCACACAGGCACTGAGTCTCACACACTGAACACTAGAGGCTGCAAATAAAGTAATTAAAGTCAACAGAAACATTTACACACAGCAGGAGATAGTCTTAATTAAATGGTGACCTCTAGTGGTCACAGTAGTAAAGACAAAGTCTGAAACACTTCAATTCTCTGTTGATCCCTGAGGGGCATCTTGGACAAATCTACACTACAAAATGTCACACATTAATAACTGCCATAATGAATTTGTTCCTGACATTAATATCTGTCCCTGTAGATTGATGTTTGTCTTATTTGCCCTTTAAACAAAGATGTTATTTTAGCATGATTTAATCACATCCTTTGGATTTTAACACATTGGCTATCACTTTAATGTTCATGCTTTGACACACACGTTACAGCTTTGCAGCAAAGACCAGCACATCCACTGTCACCCACTGCATCTTCATAACATCAAACATTTATCTTCTCAATAGTGTCTACACCCAAAGGATTTGAGCTCACAGATTGGTATTGGGTTTGCTTTGGTGCAGTGTGTGTGTTTCTGTGTGTGAAGGGCAGACAATTCTCCTGATAATGTTGAAAATCTGTCTTGTCCTTCATTTGATTATCAGTTTATTTTGATCTGAGCTCATTCTAAAGATATGACTTCCATTGAAGTGACTTTACACACTGTCACACATGAGCTCCAGAAATGCTACTGCAGGCTTTGAGTTGGTTCAACCAATGACTCACGTCATTGTACACACAGATGAGCATTTTGTCCTGTTATATACAATATTTTCAGACCGCGACTATCTTCTTTTTCCTGCTTTGTTCTGAAGTTTAAAGGACTGTCTCTCTTGTCAGCTCTGTTTGGACTGCTCTCACTGATGCTGGGGCAGCTTTTGTGTGGCTGGCTGAAGCTCACTATAAGTGCACAAGCCAAACAAGTCCTGCTTTCACACACAGTCAAACAAAACAATGATGAGCTGTGCTGATGAGGCATTCCTGAAACGACTGCAGACAGTCTTATTCACCCAGGAGAGAATTTGTCACTTGTTAGTGTTGTTTTATAACACACACACACACACACACACACACACACACACACACACACACACACACACACACACACACACACACACACACACACACACACACACACACACACACACACACAGAGAGAGAGACTGAGCCCAATAGAAAATAATAATTGCTCTATTATACCTTGCCATAAAAAGCTACTTTGGTGGTTATTAAGAAAAAACAAAAAACAAAACAGTGACTATTATTGTAGTTTGAGCCAGGTTATTATGGGACTGGTTTGCAGCTATAATAAAATGCTACAGCGTCTCTGTTTATATTATATTTTATATAGATTATTATTATTTTGATTTCATTTGTGTGTGTCATTACAGGTTTAGATCATTCTAGGTCAACCTCCATGGCTCTAATGGAGTTAGTGGAGGAGATAATAGGATGCATTGATTAAAAAAAAATGCAGTGGGTGTTTTCATTGACCTAAAGTAGGCTTTATACACGATTAACCATGGCATATTGCTAAAAGAATATTGAGTGGTATGGTGTCAGAGGGGTAGCACTCACATGGTTACAAAGTTATATCTGTAAAAGGAAACAGTTTGTCCAGTTAGGCAACCACAAATCAGTGTGCTTGAATCTTACCTGTGGTGTCCCGCAGGGGTCTATTTTGGGACCAAAATTGTTTATCTTATACAGCATATTAATGAAAAGTGTCTAATATTTCAAAAATGGTGGTTTTTGCAGATGACTAATATTTTCCGTTCGGGGGGAGATTTGCAGCAGCTATTATTGATGGTCAAAAGTGAATTTCTAAAACTAAAGTGTTGGTTTGATGAAAACAATTTATCGCTAAACCTGAAGAAAGCTAAGTTCATGATATTTGGAAATAGGTAAATTATGCAAGAGGCATGCTTGGAAAATGAAAATGTTACAAATATTTGACTGTTCATTAAATCAACGACATTATTATTATTATTATTATTATTATTATTATTATTATTATTTATTTATTTTTTTTCTGTCTTGATTTTTTCTTCTTCTTCTTCTTTTGGGATGCCTGCAAGCTCCTCCCACTCACACAAAACTCTGTGTTTTGTTTTTAATGTATATGCGTGGCTACTTATAAGTATGCAGGTAGAAGAGTGGGTATAGTATATGTGTATAAAGTTTTTTTGTTTTTTTTTTTTTTTGGTTGGGGGGGTTAATGAGTATCTCAACTCTACTGTCACTATTTTGCTTATATATTATATAACTACGCTTGTGTATACACATTTTGGGTGTTAGGATACAGGGTGTTGTTTTGTGTCTTTTGTTGTTATCGTCTCAACTATTAAAAGAAGAGGGTTGGGTTTGGGGGTTGGTGGTGGGAGAGAAAATGTTCTATATCTTTCCTTCTGTTATTGGACCTTTGTGATGCACCTTTTCTTCTGGAAATAAAAAGTTGAAACATAAAACCTATAACCTTGGTGAGTTGGTTGCTGGGCTTAAAAAATATTTCACAGGGACATAAATCAGCAAAAAAATAAATAAAGAAAAGCTACTTTTGTATCCACTAGATGTCAGGCCAACATTATGCAGATTTTAAAAAGCCAAAATGCTGACTATGGTCAAACTTGTCAGAAAATATCCAGGCAAAGCTCACAGTCAGTTAACTGAATGTACCACTGAAGAGATGAGAGTTGGTTTTCCTATCCCAGCTACTGATGGCAGAACATCTTTTCTTTAAACCCAATATCTCTCTGTACGTTGGGGTGGAATTGAAACATACTCATCAGTTCTGACAGAGTAAAAAACAAAACATGTGAGAAAGGTAGAGAATCATGTGAGAAGCTGGAGTTGATGGGCTGTGCTCTATTTATTCCCAGGTGCAGAAATCCATGCTGAGCTAACACTGCCATTAGTAATCTAGCTTTGTGATGGAGAGATGTTCAAAAAAGAATGAACAAAGAGTGACAGAGATGTTATAGCTTTACGTGTGTGTGCAGACGTGTAAAGAGTACTGATTTATCTTACTCAAGTAGAAGCACTGTTACTTGATTGAAATTGTACTCAAGTACAAGTAAAAAGTAAATAATACTCAAAGAAAAAGTTACTAGTTACTTTCACACCCCACGTTTATTTTTTGTAATCAATCTTTGCCACCGTTCCCTTGCATGCAGTAAACATCTCATGTATAAACTTAAAAATTGGAACATAATGGAACTTGATTTATTTTTTCCACAAAGGCATATGTATAAAATAATAATGACTAAAGTTTATTTATTTTTATTTTTTTAAATAAAGTAACTCCAATGAATTTAATTCAAAATAATAATAAAAAAAATTCAGGTTCTAAGTATAACTACATTTATGAACTCTAAAACTGAGAAAATAAGCGTCATTAGAAGCATTACATTTAATCTGATTGGTCAGCTATGACGTGAATTCATTTCCTGTAGTTTCACACTGTCCTTTGATCATTCTAAAAACAAAAAAAAAATAGTTATTTACTCAGTAACGGTTGGGTGTAGAAATATGACGAATTACTTTACTTCTTTTAAAATGTAATTAGGTCAAATCACTCATTTCAGAATATACTCAAAAAAGTACAAGTACCAATAAAGGCAGCTCAATTACTGTAACGTGAGTATTTGTAATCCATTACTTTTACCTCTGCGCGTGTATGGGGTGCAAAGTGTAAAAAATTTTGTATAAAAGTTGGAGCTAACACATTTTCATTATTTATCTCACTTTTCTCATATTTAGCACATTTTCCTACATTTAACACAATATTTAACCACATATATTGAGGTTAAAAAAAAAATCAAAATCTAAATGGTATATGTTATATCTAAATGTTAAATCTATATCTAACTATATTTACAATTAGATTTAAACATTTAGATTTAGATTTAACATTTAGATTTAGATTTAACATTTAGATTTAACATTTAGATTTAGATTTAACATTTAGATTTAACATTTAGCTTTAAACATATTTAGATTTAGATATAAGGTTTAGCATTTAGATATGATATATAACATTTAGATTTAGATGAAATATTTAGACTTAGATTTAACATTTAGATATAACATATAACATTCAGATTTAGATTTAGATTAAATATTTAGATATAGATTTAACATTTAGATATAACATTTACCATTTAGATTTAGATTTAAATATTTAGATTTAATGCTTTTTTTTTTTAACTCTATATATGTGGTTAAATGTTGTGTCAAATGTAGGAAAATGTGCTAAATATGAGAAAAGTGAGACAAATAAGGAAAATATGTTAGCTTCAACTTTTATACTAAACTTTTTACACTTGGCACCCCATACGCATGTGTGTGTGTTTCTGTACATACACAACTGCTCAAACAGGGATGAGGTCTTAAAGGGCTTACAGTTAGCTGCTTAAAATTCTTGTGATGTAGCCAGCACATGCAGGACATGGTATTTAAAAAGAAAAATAAACCAAAGTGCTATGTTACAGCATAAATTGAGAAGGTAATGTGCACTCTTCCATGTGCACACATAGCCTCTCTCTCTCTCTCTGTGTGTGTGTGTGTGTGTGTGTGTGTGTGTGTGTGTGTGTGTGTGTGTGTGTGTGTGTGTGTGTGTGTGTGTGTGTGTGTGTGTGTGTGTGTGTGTGTGTGTGTGTGTGTGCGTGTGTGTCTGTCTGCTCCAACAGGGTCACCTGTAATGTATGGGTTAGATGGTTGATGTATGGATAGAGGAAGATGTATCTGTGCGCACACGTGTGCTGGTCACCAGTGTGTTCATGTGTGTGCACAAGCGGTATTGATATTCTACAAGCAGCAGCAGCAGCAGCAGCAGCTTGGGCCAATGCCTTTAAAGCATCCAGGCCTCAGCAACCAGATGTATAGCTGAAGTACAGAAGGACAGAAGGGAAGGACGACAAGGAAGGGAAGCGAGGGAGTGAGATTAAAAAAAAAAAAGGTATAAAGATAGAGGGAAGCCATAGAACAATTGCAAACACACAGAGGTTGGGGACATAAAGGGTCAAAGAGAGGGGAGCACCACAGAGAGAGAGATGGGGACATTTGAAGAGCAGCAAAGAATCCTTTGGTGTGTTTTCTGTAGGTGAAATTACTCACATGTCTTTGAACGTCCCTTTGACTTTCTCTGCTCGTGTTCTGGTGAACATCAGGACAGACGCTGAAACAGACGGACAGAGGGAGCGATGGCTGCAGGGATACACTGGGAAATGTCAGGTTTCAAAAAAGGAAAATGAATGGTTTGAAGGAACAGCAAGGGTCAGCAACTCTATGATAGCATGAAGGTATAAAGCTTGAAAGAGCGCAGCACAACTTAGACCGGACACAAATAAATGGAGCTGTTTCTCATTCCTAGGCTGCTTCTCATCCTTTCGTTTCCACTCGGTGTGTTTTGGTTAAAAAGTAAACACACTGTTTCTAACACTGGCTCTGCTTCTACCTTTTATTAAGAATAAATTACAAGGACAAAGTTGTTTTCAGAAGCTGGTTTCAATCAAATGAGGAATGTCAATCCTTCTGCTGTTTGTTGTGGGTGTTTTCCCGCAATTACTTCTGACAGCTTTTTAAAAATTAATACCATTTTCAAATCCAATCAGGCTAGTTTCTGCAGCACTGACTGAATCCAGAATATACTGAGAGTCTTTGTGTAGAAGAAGCTTTATCTGCAGATAATGGCTATTCAAAGACAATTGTTAAATTATGGAAAGTTAGAGTTTTATGTTGGATAATCATTTCTTTGTTGCTTCCCTTCCTTTGTTTACTGCAAAATAGAAATCCACTCGGCACAACATGGCAAAGTGAACTTAGAGTTAATGATAGACACTGGCAAATATTTCAAAGTAGGCATATGTCAACGATAGACAGCCTTTGAGGCATGCAAACACTACACCTGTCATATAGGGGTGTCATGTGAAATAATAATAAAAATAATAAGCAAAATTAAATTCAAATATGCACTAATTCATCATAATCATTTTTATTGCCTAGTAGAGTTTTTAGACAATACAAGGAATTTTAGTTGGTGGATGGTGCAAAAAACCCAAACACCAACCAGAAACAGTATAATAATAACAATAATTTGAACTTATACACACACACATATATATATATATATATATATAGTGCTGTAATATTAAGTATTTAAAATTAAGTTAAAAATGCATTTCTGTTGCGAAAAGATTGCATTACATATAGTGTTGACCTTCGACAACATGTGCAGACAAGGTGAAAAATAAATAAATAAAATACAATAAAGTAGAAATAATAATAAATTCAAGAAGGCAAACAGGTGTGATGAGATTTAGCTTGCTGTAGCAGCTCACACTGCAGTGTTTACAAGATGGCATAAGTTGGTTGTATGGAGTCATTTTGGCTTTCCAGCAGTTAAGCAAGAAACTAGTGATAGGATTGTGGACTGTATTAAGATTATCTGCGAACTGTCTGTACAGTATGTCTAAGGCTTATAGACCATAGTGAGCACTATACCAGGATGATCCACCATTTACAAAAACAGTTACCCAAAGACCAAACCGCTCTGCAAATCATTTTCTGTACCCTTTAGCCTTAACTTGGCAAACAAGAGATAAGGAAAATTCTAGTTTAACTTGGTTATCTGAAGAAATTGTGAGTTTTTTCCAAAACTGTTGAATGCATTTCAAACAGTCTTTCATCTCAAAGGAGCTTAGTACGCAGTGCATTTGTATTTGCAATATATTTAGTTTGTAACATTTAAATATATTTGTCATTAAAATTTCATTGTGAGAGCCCAGGAGGCTGATCATTAAATGTCACTTCAACCTGATATTTGTGTCATTTTGTGTCCCATTGCCAAAAGCAACGTTGGCCTTCCAATGAACTGTAATTATACTCGTAGCAGAAATGTTACGACTCAGCTTTTGATGTTTTGGAGCTGCTCAACATACTGAATGTTCTCCTTCCCACTTTGATAAACATGCTACTATTAAAGGGATGTTCCCTTGTGCAATGCAGCAGCTTTGACCTTGTCTAATATTGTCACTTTTGTTTTGTTTTTTTAAACCACTTCCACTTAAGCGTTAGTCTGAGTCTGTCTGCAATAAAGGTTCTGGTAAAGTTCAGTATGCAGAATGAAGGAAAGCAACTGATAAGATTAAGATTAGAATTCAAACAGAACAAGAAAAACTCAACATTATCCCTCCCTGACACTTGGATTATTGCCTGATGTTCTGTGCAGTTTGTTTTGCTGATAGTAGGAGTAGAACATACAACTTCAACAAGAATGCCTGGCTACAATCTGTACCACTGAGTTGAATGATAATATTTTTTTCTCTATTCATTCTGTTGAATTAGCAGAGACCTTGACCTGCTTTGGAGGAAGAGTTTTTTTTGCAAAGATCACTGAACTTCCCTTTGCTACATTGTACATAAACATTGAATTGTGAATTGACCTTATTTTAATGTGTTTCATTCAACATTGACTTTTTGAACACTTGTTCATTCTCTGCACTAGCGTCTCATGTTCAAGGTTGCTATGCTATCAAGCCTTTCACTGGTTACTAGCTGCACAAGGGAGGAAACATCTCAGGCAGTCAGTCACACTTCAGGAAGAGAAGTTGTTTTCAAAGTCATATTATAAAGATAAGAAAATCCAACCTTAACAGGAAAAATGGATGAAGAAAAAGACTGAAATCAAATGGAAAATGGTTATTTGTAAACATGCTTTAAGTGACTTAAAGGCACACAGCGTAACTTTTGGCCACTCGAGGCGCTAGACCGGCTAGACCTAGTGGCCACAAGTGTCTCAGCACTATCGCAAAAATCAACAAACAGTCAGTCGGACCAGCCTTCCTTGTCTTTTGATTGTGTATGCAGACATAGTTGACCTGTAACTTCGGGATAATGATTGGCTCTAAGGGCTAGGCTCGCGCCGCAGCTACAGTCTATGAGCGACCCCGCTCACGCCGGGTAGCCCGTCCCCTTCGACCCCCGGCGAAGCAGCTGCTCCTCCAGCCCATAGACTGTAGCTACGGCGCGACCCCAGCCCTGAGAGCCAATCCTTATCCCGAAGTTACCGATCTGACTTGCTTACTTCTCTTACTAAAGAATCCACGTTCAACTGAACTATTGCGGTGATTAGTGCACCATTAACCCAACATGAAACTACCATGTTGTGCTCTTTTGGCTGTAAACAGAGGCTAACTCGTTTCAGCTGCCTACAGCAATGACGCCAGGTCGGGAAATGCCCGCATGTTGGAACGTCACGTGGGAACTATATATATCCAAGCCTGTGGTCACATGACTGCCGTAAAGTGAAACTTCTCCAGGTGTTCTCCAGGTCACATGACCTGGTGAAAGACGGTCCGTCTCCTCCAAACTTACATAGTCGTATTTCAAGAGGGAAGCCCCACTCAGAGCATTAATACTGTTAATCGCTGTATATTGGCCTGAGGAATCATTTAAAATAAGTCATATGGGTCAAAACTCTTGAGGTCAAAAAGCCCATGGTGTGCCTTTAAGAGAGACATGAAGGATTATAGAAAAATATATATTTCAAAGAAAATTTAAATAAACTTAGCTGTGGAAGAATGTCCATTGTGGTTACAACAAGGATTATATTTTCAGTGGGTCACAAGACAGTGTTTATGCTTGTCTTTAAATGGACATTTTATATTATGATATTCTTAGATGGAACTTTTACCAATAGTATGTTTTCTTGCATAACTTACAAAAATGTATCCATTCACTCCTTATGTGACCAGTTGTATTACGATACATGTATAGTTGTAACTGCACCATATAATATATACAGTATGTTATGTTATGTTGTGGATTACTGAAAACATGTGTGGGGTTTTATTATGTGATGCAATAAATATATATTTAATTCAGTCTGATACTCAAGTCTAACCAAACACAAACAGTCAAACTTTAATATCTGGATTTGCCAAATGAAAAAGCTTTTCGGAATAGCAGAAATAAAATAGACCAATCAGAGACATGAACATGTGGGAAGTTGTGGGAAAAAAAGAGTGATATTAGTTCATCTTCTGTATCCACCTATTCCTGTCCAGGAATGAAACCATTGGTGATACTGGTGTGTGTGCTGGTGTCTATCTTAGCTGTCACTGGGTGAAAGGCGAGGTACTCTCTCAATATGACATCAGCCTTCCTTCTCACACGCCTTCATTGCTACGGGTAATTTGGACACTCCCAGTAACACAACATACGTGGTTTTGGAATGTGGGAGGAAGCTGGAGTACCCATACAATGGAGGAGAACCTGCAAACTCCTCACAGGACGGTAGCAGGTCTCCACCTTGGGAAACAAACACAGCTCGCGCTGTGCTGCTGCCCCATCTATCATGACAAGACGTATTTTCTTCAGTATTATAAGTTCAGCTTTGTGTTTTAAAATATTGAATGGGAAATTAATGAGGGTTTTACGCACAATTTTATTGTCAGTGAACAAAGCAGGAAGAAGATTACAGTGGTCACAGAGAGTGACTTCATCATTCAGCCGCATGGCATAATTGCATAATGCTAAAAGTATGTGTCTTGTTGCTGACATAGTCACCCAGTAACATTCCCCATAATGGTCTGATCTCATTCACCAGCAGAAAGGAGTCAAGCTGTGTGCAGACGTCATCAGTCTGTCAGAAGATTCAAACACATGATCAAACAAAAAACAAGATACAAGCTATCGACCTTATACCTCACGGTCCTCACATAGATTTAAATGTCATTCCTTTTTTTCTAACTGGAGTTGTTGTCATTGCAAAAACCCTTTAGTGGTGGATCTTACATTAAAAATGTATTCTAAAGAACGCGCTCAAAGACAACTTATAGTGTAGTCGTTATGTATTCAAAGAATACCTCATCTGTGCAGGGAGAATTTATTATCAATAAAAAATAATAAAAACAAAAAACAAACACACAAAAAAGGCTTCTCAGAAATGTTGAACTATTTCTGGGAACATTTGACACAATATCTTACACGTCTCTCCCAACAAGCAAATCATACCAAAACTTAATTTGAAAACAAAATGAAACACTTAATTCCTGTTTTGTATTAGAATATCATACATTATCCAAAAATAGCTTGTCAAGCTGTTTTGTTTAACAGTGTTGAATGTTAACACGACCTCTGCTGAATTTAAACAGTCAAAACAAATCATACTAAAGTAATCTAAGTAGCATTTTTTTCCAGACGCCTCAAAAACAGTCTATGGAAAAGAGGGTGTTTGGTTTCCTGAGCTGCAATAATAAACTGTCTTTAAGTTTTAGAGAGAACTGTGCAGGGTTTTCATTATAACTTTTAGATGAGGATTCTTGATATGAAAAACATTGTCACATTGTTTTGTTTAATTTCTTGGTGGAAAGAGATCGACTGCATTTTGGAATGATTATATAGAATAACCAACATGTATCGGTCACTTCTTTAGATTCATTTAGGAAAGGTTTCCTCCCACAATCTCCGTTAAATGAGGCTGTAGTATTAAGGTAATAAAAAAAGCACTTCTTCAGTTAAAAAACAACAGCTTTTCTTAGAGTTGTTTAGATACGTGTAAAGTTAAACATGATGAAAAAGAAACTGCTTGAACTTGTGATTTTATTGTTCAGTTTAATAAAAATTCTGTCAGTTGATTTCCTTCACAATGTGCCAGATTGTAAATCGCCTTTTAATGCTTAGCCTGAACCGAGAGACCAGCAAGATCTCAATTGAAAACCAGTGATCCAAATATTCCCAGGCTCTTCCCTTCCCTTCCTTCCCTGTAATCCAACCATCAGTTGTCCAGGCAACAGCGCTGACTGCTTCTCCCTCATGTACAGGTCAGGGTGAGAGTGCCTTCAGGGGATGATGCAAATCAGCATTACACCCGTTTGGAGGTTTCCACAGGGATTGAGGGCACAAGCTGCCCCGGGGTTCTTATACAAACCGCCTCAGTATCTTATTAATGTGAGGGAGGATCTCTGACATTAGAATAATTATAATGAGCGTTTTTCCAACGGATTCCTCCCATAAAAGAATAAATTACACTAACATGTTACTACGGCACTGGGGATTTTGTTTTTTTTACAAGCCCTTTAAAATCTGCTCGTGCACAGCAATTCAGAAAGCATTCAGTGTGGTTTCATGTTTGCAACACAAAGAATGCAGGATTGAGAGAGATTCCATGTCAGAAATTGAACAGGCGTGTTCCTACATCATCACCACGCTCACTGTTGGAGAGGAATTATAGCTCAGGACTTTGGGCTTTGCTGCTCTCAATCACCTCTATAATCTCTTCTCCAAACTGGGAACTCTGGTGCTCGAAATACGCCCATCCAGGAGTCGATGTGAAACAATGGCACAAAGCAGATATTGTTTAATAGATAAAGATACATGTTTTATGGGTAAAAGCTGGTGAAATACAGTCTGCACTGAAATATTCAGCTACATAGGAGAAAAAAGTGAATTAATCCAATTTAATTTTAATCTTGAATGTCCATAGAATTTGAAAAAATAAAATAAAATTGCTGATGTGATTTTATCCATTAGTTTGTTCAGAATCAGAATCAGAATCACTTTGTCAAGGTGCATAGGTACCAAGCATTGTAATAAATAAGTAAAAACAAATGAAAACTATATCAGAAACATACCACAAAACATTTTTACACCACATTTTGTGGTTATTGCACTTTGTTTCTGTTAGTGCACATTTCCCTCAGTGTGTGTGTGTGTCCAGTTTTTGTCCGTTGAGTGCAATTATGGCCCTGGCGTAAAAACAGTTTTTCATCCTGTTTGTCCTTGCTTTCATTGCCCTGAAGTGCCTGCCAGAGGGCAATAGTTAGAAAAGTGAGTGATCTGGGTGAGATGGGTCCTTGAACTGTACAGATCTTCCAGATGTGACACATTTGGCGTGTATGTATGGCTACGTTCAAATAGTCCCTCCTATCTCCTTTCCTATCCACTTTTCCTTAATCCCGTGGATGACGTCACAGGGTCAAGGAAAGGAGTTAGGAGACTTCCTAAATGAGCGAGGGAAAGGCCATCACGTTGTTTTTGATAATCAGAGGTGAGTGACGTAGTAATCCGACGTGGTGAAGATTAGCGACGTCTGCCATGGTGAAAAAACTACAAATTTTCAAAAATTTACTACTAAAAGCGTTTTTATAACACTTTCTGCTGATATCACCTCAAATATCACATGGTTTGAATGTAAATCAAAGGAAATGAGGCTACCAGGCTACAAGGAACATAAGTGAAATTTAAAGAACGTCACTTTCCCTTGGCAAGAGGCGTTTGTTAGGGCTATCCGCTTAGTCCACTGCTCTTTGCCCTACAATTAGTACCATTAGCTGAAAGTATACGGCGGCACACTGAGGTTAGAGGAGTGCGGATGGGAAGCGTGGAACATAAAATTGCCTTGTACGCTGACGATATCCTTTCATTTCCGACGTCCCCAAGACAATCTATTTCTGCGATACTTAACATTTTCCACAAATTTAGTCTCATATCGGGCTACAAGATTAATTTTACAAAATCTGAAGCTTTGCCACTGGGCGCTCTGAGCTTAACTGATGTTGCGGACAACTTTCCTTTTAAATGGACTGTTAGCGGTTTCACATGTCTCAGAATAAAAGTGATTATTTTCATTATTACCTCTGTATGTCTGTGCTCTTTTATTGTATGACTGTCTGCGGGGGGGGGGGGGGGGGGGGGGGGGGGGGGGTGCTGTGTTATCTGTTTGATTGTCATTATTTGTATTGTCATTATTCATTGTCGTTATGTCATTATTGTAAAATTCAATAAATAGTATTATAAAAAAAGAAAAAAAAAAGTCACATTGAGAATGGTTGCTCACACACACCTTCCACTCAGAATTCATTGTTACATTTATGCACAATATAGGCCTACATAACGTTGTGTACAACAGCACAAAACATTCCTAGGTGAATGAAATGTTGAATAAAACATAATGTGGCTAAAAATGTATCTGATACCTTTTTCTTGAACTACAGAGTGCTCTGTTTTCAGTCATCGTGAGTTTTCATGAGCAGGTGCCTTTAAATGTTGTCGCAGCAAGGAATTGTGGGGCAGCATTATCTTGTCTCCTTTGGTTTAGGATGCAACAGTGTTTCCTAGGCTAAAGGAGCTCATAAAGGAAGCATTGAGCCTCCTTTCCTTAGCTTTTAGAGATTTGGAACGCTACTTATCATGGCCGCCAATGAAACACTTCCAGGGTCGAAGGAAAAGTGGATAGGAAAGGAGATAGGAGGGACTCATCAGTTAAATTACTTTCAGGAAGTATTATTGTATTTAGCGTTACAAATTTTCTCCAGGTCTTTTTCTCTAATCTTGGACCAACACAGCCCATAAAGTTGAGATGTCAAGAGGATAACGGTCTAAATATCATTTGAACAAAAACAAAACATTACCTTAATTATTTTTACTTGTTAATGTTTAGAGAATATTATCTCTAGTACAGAATTATGCTTGGCACTGATGTATATATTGGTTTATTCCAAATAAATAACATACAGAGTATATTTTTCAGTGGCTTCCTCGCAGGAAAAAAGTTGGCCGTTTCAGTATCTCTTACACAAATGGAAAGTAACACTTGGAGATTTAAGACCTGACCTACAGCACAGAGAAATCCCTGAAAGCCCTGAGGACCTCCTGTTGACTGACGTGTCATCTTGGCTTCAATGCCACATGTTTTAAACAGACATCGTGTCAATCTGAAATGAACCTGATGAGCCTGTTTTGTCACTTGTCGACCAACACTTTATTCAGCACAGCAGAATGCGACGCCTACGCACGGGTGACACTCTTCTTAGTGTCAACCAACACAGATTTGATTTGTGCCACTTTTCCTCCCAACCTCTGAAACCTCCTCCTGACCTGGAATAGCCCAACAGCCCCTCTACATAATCCCACAGCTTCACTCCACAGTGAAGAAATCCGCTGGAAGAGAGTGACTGTTGGAAAATTCTCCCTGACTGCTTTTTCCTATTTATCTTTATGACATTCTGTCCAAAGAGGGGATGAGAGAGCGAGAGAGTTGGAGGAGAGGCTGTGATTGAGACTGGCAGAAAGGACTACACAGCAAAAGGCCTATGAGCAGAGCTGTGATGGTAATAATGGATGTCAAATCAGACCCTGTGAGGAGAAGTCACGTCTTTCTTTTTTGCTCAGGGAAAAACTTTGTCCGTCTCTGTCCAACTTTCTCACATTTGTTTGATTGCTCTTTATTTGTCTTTCACTCTCATCTGCCTGTCTTTCTTTCTTAACGGGGCATTTTAGAGCCCGATATGTAACAACAACCTGAAATGTAACAAGACCCAAATTGTTATATATAAAAAAAACATTAATAAAACCAAAAATGTTACAACTGGACTGTAAGAACATGCTGAGCCCAACACATAAAAACCTTTTGCCTTTTTTATATATATAAACAAAAAAAATATTTTGCCTCCCCATAATGTAATGATGAGGACTGGTTATTGCCAGGTACCTCGCGATACAATATTGTCACGATATTTTGCCCACAATTACAATAATATCACTATACAGCGATTCTGCAATAATCAAATATATTGCAAGAAATTTCGTCCACAAAATGTTACGATATCTCTGTCACTGAAGAAAGTCCGAATGTATTGACTGCACTGAATCCATTTCACAGGAATTACAAAACATTGTCAATCAATTTCACATGAAACAAAATGTGTGTTGTACAGTGGCTCTTCTTAACACACACCTCTTCTCTTCTGCTACTCGGTGAAGGCAGTTGCATTCTTCTCCGCTCCCACTCTGCTCCCTATCTGCCCTTGCTGCTAGTTTTGTGTATCTAATAAGAGGCTTTCTGCATTTGAGCCAAAAACCAAAGTGATGGAATTTGTCAGCTGATCTCTCAATGCAATTGATCACATTTTTTCAACAAAAAGACCGGGCAGTGGTGAGGTCGCGTGTCTGGACGGAACGTTTGCGGCAGGATACAGGATGGATTCCTAGAATAAGTGGAAGGTTGTGTGTCGGTCCATGCTTTCCGTGGAGGACATCTACATGATCGGATTTATGGTAGCAGAGATATTGCTGATTGGAGCAGGCAGCTTTCTGACCTATCGCAAAGTATTACGATGGCAGCTGTTTTGGGAAGGTTACCAGTCATTTTTGGAGGATGGGGCAGGGCGCTCAACACTCAGACTAATGTGATCCTGCATTTAAGCAGGATTGAAACCAGCTTGGAGAGGTTGAGTGCTCAGCTTGCAGTTTGAGGCCACATTATTGGATTTTACTGCTAGACACCAAAGACTCGAGGCTCCCAAAATCCTTCCTTTCTCCACCCTAAACCCACAACCCCCACCTTACCCTTGCTTTTGGTACACTTACAATAAGGAGTTTTTTTCTTCCTTTTATACTTTCTTCCTCAAATAGGGAAGTCAGTTTAAAACCTGCTTTTTCCCCCTCACCTCTCCTCCAGTTGTTCATCCACTTTTCATCTAAATACGTGATTGTCTTTTCATGTTTCTTTGGATGGGATTAAACTGAAATGTTTGTACAGCACTTTGTGATTGTTATCTGTGAAAAGCGCTTTATAAATAAAATTTACTTGCACACTCACACACGTAAGACAAAGTATCGCGACGAATCATATGGATGATTTGGCACACCACTAATGACGGCAAAAAGTTTTTAAGCTTTGGGCTCAGAATCTTGTTGCATTATTGACCAGGTTTTTTTTTCTGGTGTTGCACATTTTGGGTTGTTGTTACATATCGGGCTCAAACAGGACAGCCCATGACAATTGTTCTGCTTCAAACATCAGTGTCATAGTGTCAAAATGTCATATATATATATCAACTGTCTGTATGTTAATGAAAACATACAATATTGAGCCTTTTTCCTGGTGATTTCTCATGCATATTAAACTAATTGAAATATATGTAAAGTAACATTTCATATACACACCTAATGATAATAACTGTTACAACAAACATAACGTCTAATGGATATTCAGGTTTTGAAATCTACGATATAGAGAAAAACTATTAAAGAAAGAATTAAAATACGAGTGTATTAAATAATTGTTTTGTGCATGTTTTTCATCAGTCATAATGGCATATGGATACAGATTTGAGAGCATTATATTCTTACATGAATACTCAACTTGAATGACAAAGACAGCTCAACTGAAAGACTATTATATGTAAACTTTCCTAGTAGGAATCCGAGGCAATTTAGAAGCCGCATATGCAATAAAAATACTTTATGCACGCCCTTGGAGGTCACCTGCATGTTTAACAAACTGTGACTCAAGGTGATTAGTCAGAAGTGCTCCATTCACGTTTTATGAGGTTAAAGGCATCCAGTCTTTTCCATCGTAGCATACTTACCTGTTTTAAGGTGTCTTCCTTGTTCAGCTTGAGTGTGTGTGGATATATAGTACTTTAGGATGGATGATAGTGGCATACAAATAAAGGGCATTTTCAAAGTCAGATTTCTCTTTTGTGCAACGTCAAAATCTGTCCACCGTTATGTTCCTGGAAGACGTGTAACTTGTTCTAAAACTGAAATGACATTCCACAATGGATTCTCTATGAGAACTGAAAGGTAAAGAGTTATCCTGACATGACAACAAAATGATCAGCAAACGCTGATCTTCAAATCGTTTCTGCTGCCCCGTTTGTTCACTGACTCCACAGCTGATCATATAAGCTTTCAGACATTCCACACTATAGCTTTTATTTTTCTTAGAAGGTCCTGGGTTCAAGCACTGGGGTGGAGACTTGGGTCCTTTCTGTGTGGAGTTTGCATGTTCTCCCCGTGCTGCGTGGGTTTCCTCCGGGTACTCTTCCTCTTCCTCTCACAATCCAAAAACATGACTGTTATTTATTTATTTATTTATTTATTTATTCAGTTCATTTCCGACATGGTTGCATTCACAGAAATTCATTTGACATTCAGAGCAAAATCACATCATTGTTTTTTTTTTTTTTTGATTTTTTTGTCCTCTTTCATGCCAGAAAGGGCGACGGAAAAAAGCATTATGCTTATCCAGATCCGTCCCCTAATTTGAACACAGATAATTTTACATCCAACCTCGTTTCTTCCCTTTTTTTTTTTTGTCCTTTTTTATGTGATGTGTTCTCGTCTGCAGTCATTGTTCTGTTGTTACTCCTCTTCACTGTCCATTTTCTCCGTATCTCCTCGGGCTTTCTTTTCCAGTCGTTGTTTACGTTCCTCCAACTCTCCAAACGTAAAGTTCTTCTTCTTTCGGAGAACCTTCATATCCTCTGAAAGTCGCCTCAGCTTACGATCCATCCGGAAGGCACATGCACATACACATACCCCCATCATTAGCAGGCCAAAGATCATGACTCCTAGCAGATAGATGTCCTCCACATCTTCCACTGTCAGCTGGGAGAGACAGAGCATCTGGCTTCTCCCTCGTTATGTTGAAGGGAGTCTCTAAATTGCCCATTGGGAGTGAGTGTGAGTAGTTGTTTGTCTGTGTGTGTGTTGCCCTGCGATAGACTGGCGCCCCGTCCAGGGTGTACCCCCGTCTAGCACGAGCCAGGGATAGGCACCGGTAGACCCCCGCGACCCTGAAATAGGACAAAGCGTGTCTGAAAATGGATGATGGATTCCTTTTTCAAACAAATAAAAATGTATTACAAATAAAATCAATAATTGTGGTTTGTTGGTTGCTGCAGGAGAAAAATCCACTGCTGGACTTATTTACACTGGATGTTTGATTCTTGAATCCACAGCTGACAAAGACACCCATGAGAAAGTGTGGCTGCTTTGACCCAATAAAGATCAGCTTCCTGTCACCACTGGAATATTCCAGTTAGTACTGTGATGTGGTCCGTCAACCACAGGGTAAACTGATGCACTAAGAAGCGGTTTAAAGTTTTTAAGAACAGGAAATTTCTCTTTTTTGTTTTTTTTATTACTACAGAGTTGGATTGAGAAAGCAGAATAATTGATGTCATGTTTGCAAGTAACTTCCAACTAGAAAGCACTAAGAGCGCACGAACCTGCATCACTTCATAGCAGTCCCCCATAATGCATTGTCACCTAAAAGTTAAGATACAGTAGGTCAAAATGCCAACTGTGGATCAGTGGTAGAAAGTCAATCAAAAACCGAAGGGTAATGGTTTGAATCCCACGCAATCCCAGCAGTTGTCTCCTTGGGCAAGGCACTTTATCCACATTGCTTCGTATGAACGAGTTGTGCATGAATGTTGGTGGTCATATGATGTACATTTTTGCGAATGATTAGAGATATTGTTTTCCATTTTTTAAACTGATCCATATTTGGTATATTGCTTAGATTTCATCAAAACCCTTACATTATTTTTTGAGTCAGACTGTTCACAGGCAAACAGACATAAATATAACAGATACAATAGTAATACTAAATAAATGCAGGTAAAAAACAAAACCTCCTTGGCCAAAGTAACAATATGTATTAAAAAAGTTCAATGGTGGTTGTGGTTGTGGAGGAAGAAGTTGAGGCAGTAGGCAGGCGTAGCGTTCATAAAACCAGTCCATGTTTAATGATTAAACATGGTCAAACAAAGAAATAAATCCAAAAAAGCACAAGGTTAATAGGCCGCATGGGACTCAGCAGCACACAAACAGGGTAGCATCAACAATGAACCAGCCATCATTCTGTGTCCAAACACTCAGCTAAATAGTGAGGGAGGCTTGATTGGAAACGGGCCACACTTGGGTGCAAGGCAGCTAATCACTCACAACCCAAACACACTGACATCACTGGGAGGCGGAGACACGAGCAGGAATACCTGGGAAGGCAAGGAAAAATAGGTATCTCAATGTGCTTTACATGATCAAAACGTGCAACAGAAAACATTCATCAGCTTGAAATCAATAAGAACATTTAAAATCATCAGTAAAATCAATTCAAATCATCAACAAGCACATTACATCGACAACAACATGACCAAAAATCTTCCTCTCAATCATACGCAGTAGAGGAAAAATAGTGCCTTTAACTTTGATTTAAAAATGTTCACATGTGATGCTGACTTCAGCTCTGCTGGCAGTTTGTTCCACTTCTTTGCAGCACAAAAAACAAGAGTTGAAACATGAAACCACACGAAACAAAGACTAAGAACTAAAAGTGGACCACAAGGGCTAAACACAAACAAAACTAAACAGACCCTGACAGAAATGGATTAATGTCTACTCAAAGCATGACAAGCAGACTAAGTTACTGAGAGAAAAACAATGTATTTGTAAGTATTTTTATTAAGCTTTGATGATTTTTTTTGTCTTCTATTTTTATATTATTCAAGGTTTTAATATATAAAAAAAGCACTCTTCTCAGTGACAGTCTTTTACTGATATTTTCACTTTACAATTTACAACCAAACATCAGCTCATGTTTGACTTTTCAAAATGCCTAAAAACTATGTATTTTAATGAGCAGAGTTATATTTATATCATAACAAGAAACAAATTCCTGGAGGTGTTAGTTGTGACCAGAATCAAACATGCCAACGAGAGTGTGTGAAACAGCTTTGTGATTCCCAACAGGTTGTCAGCCTCAGCCTGGGTGGGCGACACTGAGGTGTCCAAACTCTGTCTGCATCCCAGCGCCTCACTGAGCACCAGAGAATAGCTTATAGGAAGAAAGAAAACAGTGCTTATCATCCCCCTGCACTCCCCCTTTTCCTCTGGACTTCGACCCATTTCCTTCCGCTCGTTAGAATAAGTCGCAGGGAGCCAGCATGCATACTGATGCATTGTTAAGCACTTCTAATTGATCTTGAGGATTCTTAATGTGCCATAATTCAAATGCGTGGTAGTCTGTGTGCTCTCAGCCGCTGGGTTGGAATCACAGTTTGTGCTGTGTTTATCTCAACCTTCTACACTGCGTGTTCATTGAAGGAAGGGCCCCATGGCAGATTTGTAATGTGTGAGCACGGAGGAAAAGGACTTTGACTCCTAATACAACAGAGAGAACACAGACATTTGCCTGGTGCCTGCTGGGACTTTCATCACCAGGCCTTGGAAGGGGGTGGTGTTGGGGTTGAGGGGGTGGATCGAGAGAGAGAGAGAGAAAGGGTCCAAAAGCACAAAAGAGGAGAGGAGAAAAAAAAAAAAGCTATTGGACTTGATAGGTCGGGTGACATCGACAGCATCTTAAGAAGGGCCACAAATTAGCTGGGCAAGAAGCAGCACAGCATGGGATCTGAACACTTTGCCACCAGGGGATTAGCAGGATCTGACATGGATGGGATGAGTGTCACGGGCAGAATAAAGAGCAGCGATGGCTTAAGGGAGCTTCCAGACACTCCACCAACACTCATGATGGACTTAAAAGAGCTACAGATGTTATTAATGAATGGACAGGAAAGAGGGAGAGGGAGAAAAGACAGAAAGAACCACTGCAGGCTGTCTGTTGGCTTTTGTTCACTAACTGACCCCAACACTGCACTCCCTCCGACTATGCCACTCGCATTTTCAATGATCACACATTTCACACGCACACAGTACATTGCCTGGGCCGATCAGGCAAACGGCGTGTGCGTGTGTTGATCATTCATCATAACACACAGTGCGGCAGACAGAGATGGCCAGCATCTGACTGCAAGCTCGGTTCATGCCACCCTAGGCCTGAATTATTCATCTGTGGGCCGTGGTGAAAATGCCAAACACATTTGAATATTTGTATGCTTTTGTAGGAGGATACAGGAGTACAAGTCTACAATCACTGTGTCGCGCCTGTGTATGTGCTGCTGGGATTTGTGCAGGCAGGTATCATATTTTATATTCAGATGATGGGAGGGCAATGGTTTCTAGGCTGTGTTGAGAAATTGCTGACTTTCTGTAATAAACAGACTGCCTTCAGATAAGGACAACCTCAGCAGCAGACTGAGATAGACGATAGAGGTCCTCTGAGTCACAACACCCACAGAGATAAGACAACCAACTAAGCAAATGTCCGAATTGCAGAATGTAATCACAGTGGGTGAACTTTCGGTTCGACCGCTGACATTTGTGCGATCCCCCGGACAGGAAGTCAGTGTTTGCAGGTTGTTTGGGAACATGGAGTTATCCTCCCCTCCCTCCCACTTCCTTATTTCCATTGATAGCTCAGGGCATTTGCACTAATAGAGTTTGGGACATTAAAGAGTTAGCGTTCTTATCACTGGTTTGCTGTCAGGGATCAAGTAGACAACTGGGTTTGTTGAAGGAAACACTGGCCTTTGATGAGCTTGAGGTTCAATTACGTTTTTCTGTTACGACTACATTTTCAATTACTCACGTTCCAATGACAATTCAATTAAATTACAATAATTTGTCATTCCTCAGAAAGTCAATTACAAATTACGTTCTCCATTACTAAAGATCCATTACAATTATTACTATTACTGAGCCTGAAAAAAATAACCAAATAAAAGTTAACCTTCCTCTTGTGCTAGCTTTCTGTTAGCATCTCTTATGATAACTGGTCTAAATCAGATGTCAAAACACAATATCTATCATCTATATTCTTTCTATCTATGTGGTTACCTTTTTAGGCTTCCTAATCAATAAAAACATAGATTTTAAATATTTTTGGTCTGGGCAGTATACCCTCGATTCAATTGTTTTTAATGGTAAAATGTGGGAAAGTTTGATATGAAACTGTACATAGAACTGTAACATGGTTCCCTAGTTTTGCGTTAAATTATAATTACTTTTTTTTTTATAGAATTTTCATGGCAATTACAATTCCAATGTACATTTTCTGAACTGAATTACAATTTAATTACGACTGTGACAGCAACAGATTTTAAAAATTACAATTACGCAATTACAATTATAATTGACCCCTTTGACTTAAAGGGACCTTGCTTAGCTCTTGTTAAGTGTTGTTGAGTGTTATTTTCCTCTAGAGGGGGGTTGGTAGCAGATTCTGGGACTCTGTTTGTGTGAGTCAGTCAGAAATAGCTGTAGAGGGGTCACTGATTCTGTCAAACCTGAATGTATTTTTAAAATGATCGCCTGTTTCTTTTTCCTCACAGCGTGGACGTGGCGTCAGCGTGCCGAGTATGTCCAAGACGTTGTGCCTCGGAGTTGTTTTGATAATGAATCACGCCGCGCACCACCTGCCATGCATAGATGTAGCATAGACTGTTGTCCCACTGTGTCACAGACATCACACTTTGCCCTTGTCTAACCCTCCATTGTCCTCAGGATTCCCCTGGGATCTTAAAGAAGAGGGTTTGTTGGTTCAGCCTCTGTGTTCTCATATTCCTCAACGAGAGGAAACTGTTTGATCTGATGTAATAAATCAGGAAACAAAGAGTGTAATGCTGAGCATGTGTGTAGTTGTGTCAGTTTACTGTCTCTCTTTTGTCCCAAGTAATCGTAATCAGTGTTGGGAACGTTACTGTAAAAAAGTGATTAGTTATAGTCACTCACTACTTGATCCAAAAAGTAACTGAGTTAGTAACTGAATTACTCTATAATAAAAGTAACTCATTGCCAAGGAAAGTAACTATTTGCGTTACTGTTAAAAAAAAGTTGCTATATGTCAAAGAATTCTGATTTTTTTAGATGCGTGTGTCGTTGTGAGGTACTTCATTAAATTAGAGTTGCTTACAACGGATGTCGACAAAGTCTTCACTCCTGGATATAATGAACACTTCACATGTACGTTCTTGCCTTTGACCACAATTAATATAAAGTAGTGTTTGTATCGTCACCTTAAAAATGACAACTTTTCATCAGACTGCTCCACGCTCGCCATCTCTGCTGCTTCATCAAATCTGTAGTGGTTGTGTGTGTGGCACGCGTGTGCTGGCTCTGATTGGCTACCATGAAACATGACGCCGCCTTAGCCAATCATAATCGCTCACCTTGTTTTTAACCCACCTCCTCACTACAGCTGCGTACGAAGCCAGGGGTGTTTTCAGATCACAGTTTATTCAATCAATGCATGTAAGCGCACCGCATTTAACGTTCAGTAACGTTAACGGCGTAAAAGGTAATTAGTTAGATTACTCCGTTACGGAAAGAAAAAAGCCGATACCTAACGGCGTTATTTTAAACGCCGTTATTCCAAACCCTGATCGTAATAGAGTGCTGTTGCAGTTGTGCTGCTATTGTTTAGGCCCAAAATGTATAGTGACTGCAGAGAAAATGAATAACTCTCAAAGGAAGGAAACAGTTAGAATCATAAGCTAAAGATATTTGAATACAGCTTAACTGCTTTTTCATACAATACAAATATTGTAACAGAAGTGAAACAGACAATGAATAGTTGATCATTTAATCATAAGTTAGCTGTCCTTCAATTTACCGATCCATGTCAACTTTCACATTTGTCCAGTCTTTTTCTTGAGCTGTAGAGAGGAAGATTCGTGTGGATATCTGTACACATGGAAAGCTGTATTAGTCCTTTATAAACAGACACCATAAACTGCTGTTTACATGGGGGACTGTTTTTTTTTTTAGCAGCTAACTTCTTAGCCCAGCTCAGATGTGTTACTGTGACAAATCTTCCAAGTTGTTTCAACTCCAACAACTTGCAACGCTGGGAAAAGAGTGTGAGATGAATAAACTTGTCAAGATAAGAAGCGTACATCATCTGTTTAGTGACTTTCTGTAGGTGGAGAGTCAACACATCCGAAAGCACTGACTTTACCTTGAACCCGTTTTGAAATCACCTCCAGCTCCCTGTTCGTATACTGCAGTTTGAAACAGGCAGTAATCCTTTGTCCACAGATAATGATGTTCAACAGCTCGTCTTTAAGTACGTGTTAACCAGGTTGTTGCCATCATATCAGAAGACTGAGTCAAAATTGGCTTTAACTTCATTCGTGCCAACAGTGGCTAATTATCACACGCAGATGTGTTTCCCTGTGTCACAATCTGATCAAATGCAAATGCATTCACTTCCATATCTGTTCCTTCCATATCTGTAATATATACTATATACAGATGTGTTATACACATATCTTTATAGATCTATACCTCCCACTATCCATTCTCTCTGCAGGAGATCCTCTACCTGTTTACTCGCTTGTCACGTGAGCTGTTGCATATAATTGAGCACAGAGCAAAGGTTACATTTCACGCACACACATGCAATTAACACACACACGCACCACACAAAAACAGAAAATGTCATTCTGCTGATAACCTTTTTCTCCAATCAGCCTCTGTGCTCATAGCACAAGCAGTACATTAGAACCATCATGCCTCAGTTCACACCTGAACAATGAATGGATCGCCATAATGGAAAATGTGAGGCTCGGCTTCATTTTCCAGATTTGGGGTTTACACGTCAGAGACAGCTTGGTTCACAAAAAGCATCATTATCCTGAGAAATGTTTCATCATCAAATGAATCAGTAACTTAAGGTTCCTCATTGACACATTGGTTATGTTAGTAATTGTTCAATACTTCCTGCCATGTCCCCTCTCACTCTGATGGTTTATGTCGGGGGAAAAGGGAGGAAAAAGCTTTTGTTCACAAGCTTGAAAATGAAAGAAAATGTGCAATTCTGAACGATAGTAAAGTATAAAAAGTAAACATCGACTCTTTTTACCTTGTGTAGGGGACACCCACTGCAAACATGCCCATGTCCACTTTTTTAGGTCCCCACCAACAACTATCTTCAGGATAAGATAATATGGAAAACACGACTTTGCATGGCAAGTACTTTTTTCTGCAATATGTTTCAGTGTTTAATATAAAACACATCAGTAAAAATTGCTTGACATTGTTAGCAGCAGTTTTACATGTAGAACATGGAGACACTGCATAGAGTTGAGACTGACTGACATAAGAGGTAGAAATTAAAAGGTTGTGTGTGACAAGAAGCCCATTTCAGGGAAGTCACTGCGACAGCAAATCCGCTTGGTTGGAAAGTTTTAAAATAACACAAAATGTCACTTTTACACCTCCGTGTTACTGAGAAAGACTCTATGAAAGTAAAGCTTTGTCAGCTGCTTTAGAAGCATTAGGAGGATATGCTGTATTTATTTCCCTCATGTTGACCTGTTGATCCTTTTTCTTCTACTTATATGGTTAAATATATCAATAAGATAAGAGCAAAGGATTATTCAAAGTCTGGAAAAAAAAAAGACAATTACTTCTTGAAAACTTGACGCTTTCAGTGCACAACTAAGCTTAGGAAATATATCTAGTACAGGAACATCAGAGAGGAACACTTCTTTATTTAATCTTTATTTGAACAAGCAAACCAACACAGTGTAAGGACAGAGACACATACACACATAGACCTGACCAACAATAACAATAGTCATCTCAAGCTACACAAAGATGCACAGCAGAAACTGATTGTTGTGTTTTCATTTAAAGGCACACTGTGTAACTTTTAGCCACCAGGGGCGCTAGACCGGTAACTTTCACACAAGCGCCCCAAGTGGCCACAAGCGCAGCAGCACTGTCGCAAAAATCAACAGTCAGTCGAGCCAGCCTCCCTTTGTCTTTTGATTGTGTATGCAGACAGTAGTTGACCTGTAACTTCGGGATAAGGATTGCCTTTAAGGGCTGGGCTCACGCCGCAGCAACAGTCAATGGGCTGGAGGAGCAGCCGCCACCACCCACTCTTCTCCCCGCCACCGCAGACCCAGTGCTCGGCCCTGGTCGGTGGCGCTCCCCCCTCACTCCCTGGCCTTGCCCCAGTCGTCAGCCCCCTTCGCCAAGGGTCAGCGTGGCGGCCAAGGTCGGGGAGGACGGGCGACCCCGCGCACGTCGGGTAGCCCGTCATCTCCGACCCCCGGTGAAGAGGCTGCTCCTCCAGCCCATTGACTGTAGCTGAGGCGCAAGCCCAGCCCTAAGAGCCAATCCTTATCCCGAACTTACGGATCTGACTTGCCGACTTCCCTTACTAAAGAATCCACGTTGAACTCAACTATCGTGGCGATTATCGATGCAACAACCATATTGTGCTGTAGAGGCTGTAAACAGACGCTAACTCGTTTCAGCTGCCCAAGCAATGACGCTGGGTCGTGAAATGCCCATATGTTGTAACGTCACGTGGGAACTATATATAGCCGAGCCTGTGGTCATGTGACTGCCGTAAAATGAAACTTCTCCAGGCATTCCCCAGGTCACATGACCTGGTGAAAGACGGTCCGTCTCCTCCAAACTTACATAGTCAGTATTTCAAGAGTGTGTATGTGTTTGCATTCACACATCTTCTGTACTGACTTGTTTCTACATTATCACAAGGTTCTGCTGGTGCCATAACAGCTAACTACAGAGCAAATAGGTAATAACAACACCCAGTCATAACTCATACAGACCGCAATGCAGGATGCACAGAAATAAAATGTTCTTTGAATAGTAATGCACACATATACTTGAGACATTTAGAGTCTCCAGTTCAGTTCTATGTTAAATGATCTATAGTCAAAGATGAAACAACCTAATTACAAAGTAAAAGAGAGAATATTTCATAATCAAACATCTGGTTTAAGTTACTTAAGAATTGATTAAAGATTATAAATGTATATGAGCAGGGAGTATATTGTGCAGTTTAACTCTTGTACGACCGTGGCTCAGGTGGTAGAGGGTCGTCTTCTGATCGAGAGGTTGGGGGTTCGATCTCAATACTGACTATGTGTCGAAGTGTCCTTGGGCAAGACACTGAACCCTAAGTTGCTCCCAGTGGTCGACTAGCGCCTTGCATGGCAGTCCTGTCCCACTGGTGTGTGAATGTGAGAGGGAATGGGTGAATGAGCTGATATGTAAAGCTGCTTCAGTGTGGTGATAAAGCGCTATATAAAATCTAGTCCATTTACCATTTGTAGAAGTTTCTAACATTTCGTGCTTGTTAATTCATGCAGAGTAAAGTTAGTGAGTGAGGATGAAGGAAATCCTGCGGTGACTTAGGATGTAATAAAAAGGGATGGATAGTGAATCAGTCAGCTATAAATAATGGATGTGGCAAACAGGTCAAAGGCAGCTTTAAGGCAGCACTTCTCAGTGACAGCTCTGTTCAACTATGATGGTTTAATAACCACTGCTCTTTCTCTCTCGTTTTCTTTCACCCACTTTGCATTTGATTGATTTCTTCGTTCATCATCATCGCCATCAAGAGAACAAGCTCAGTTTTACTGACGGTCCTCCTGCAGCGCTGTGGTGTTAGTCGACTCTTTATGTAGAGCGCACAGCCTCAGCCAAACGGTCATGACAGCTCAAAATACAGTTGGATACCATCCCTATAGGAGCTACTCATCAACTCCTGATGACCAACAGTTCTTTCTCTACCTTGTGTCAGAATAAATCTAGAACAATAGTGCTCTCTCTCTCACAAAGCCTCACACATGATCCATTGTTCGGCCTGGTTCAGTTACAACATTGTATTATTTCCTTCTTGTTTTTCCTCAATGTTTCCTTTGTTCCACACTGTAGCTTCACCTCTGAAGTTTACTGTTGAATCTCGGCCCAGTGACTTGTGACCTCACCACTGAACGTCACTAGAAAGGCTATACCTGCTTATCCTATAGAGGTAGAGCTAGGGCTGGGCGATATGGACCAAAACGATAACGATAAACGATATAAATCTCAATAAGTTTAATTCAAATAATGCCTGACCAGAAAGTCGATCCAGGGTTAAATTTACTGATGCAAAATGTCACACAGGCACGTTTACTAACAAGCAGCTGCACAATAATGTGTCACTTTTGTCTTTTTCTGTGTGAGTGAGTTCTTTAGTGTAGATGTTCAGGGGAAGGTCTGGGTGAGGACGCACTTAGAAATCCATCTAATTGTGCTTTTTAATGCTGTTGTGAGAGGAAGCAAAAGCAGCAACTCGTTAAACAAGTATTTTCAAACATAATGAGCTATAAAAAAAAAAAAAAAAAAAAAAATATATATATTGATATAAGCGGTATTGCAATTTAATATATATTGCCAAAATAAGAAACTTGATATATCTTGAATCTCGATATATCGCCCAGCACTAGGTATAGCCTTACTGGCACTATGAAGACCAGGTGCTATAACATAGAAATAACATTAGATTAGAAGGTATTCATGTTCACATTTGCATATGTTTATTGCCCATGACATCATAGAATATGCAGGGCTTTAACCAACTACTACTCTGTACTGTCAGATAGTAACTAACTGTAACTACTGAACAGCTCCAGAGTCTGAATGTTGTTTTAATAACTAACTAGAGCCCTCAGAGCGTGCAAAGAGCTGAACATAGGGAATCATCATTCAGTATGTTTTCACACTTGTTCCTGTATCCCGTTTCAGATATTTCCTGAAAAATGTTCACACATTCCTTGTTAGAGGTAACTAGAAAACAGGAAGCTAAGGAAGGGCGAACTGTAATTTTCTATTGTGTGAATGTAAAAATAAACCATCATTTCACATTCAGAAAAAAAAATCCAGTAAGTTCACAACAAATGATCTGTGACAAACCGTAAATATGTTGTACTTTAATGTACTTCCCTCTCTCTCACCCCAAACACCAGAAACACCCTCAACCACCACAAGCCTTTTTCTTAAAACTTGAACTAAAAAGAACATGTTCCTTCTGTCATTTTATCTGTTTCTTTACTCCCCATCCTTCCATAAATAGTTATTTAGCAACAAATCGATTATTTCGTGGATGTATTAGGATAAATGTTTAGACGCAAACATTTACACGATGGTAAACAGACTTCAACATTTACTTACTTTGTTTTGTTTTTTTTTCACATTCACAGATTCTCTGCTACCAAATATGTGCAGCCCTCTCCTCAGTAGCTACTGCCAATCAAAAAATGAATTAATTGTTCATTATTCACATCAAGATCTTACCAACAATACACACTGCTTTTTGCCCCGAGCCATTCATTAATCTGTCTTTTCACTGGTTGAAAAGGAATTTACCACTGGGCATAACAATGGCTCCCTCATAAACCACCTGAGGTTCAGATATAGAATACTACAACACAAAATCTGAACGTGCCAGTCCACCAACTTTCCATCTTTGTTTCACAGCGACGTCCGCACTCTCAGATAACAATCAAACAAGAGGCCCTGTCACTTCCTGCGGGCCTGTCAGGTACCATCTCCCTCTGAACACAAACTCAGACATGTTTGTTTTTGCGCAGGAGGAAGTTGTTTTTTGTTGTTGTTGTTGTTGTTTTGCAGATAACATTAAAAAAAACACACATACACAGGGTGGGTTTGATTTGAGCTCTGGCTCATCCACAGCTCTTGTGGTAGTGCCAGTTTAGCCTAAAGGGTGATGGCTCTCCTCCAGTCCTCAAAGGAAACATGACAGACTCACTGGCAAGAGGCCGACATGAATAAGCCAACATGTCATACCCCCCCCTCTCTCCTCCCACCAGCACAAAAACTAGACACCCTCTGAAGGACCTTTGGGAAAGCTACGTTTTGATAACTGCCTCTCAACTCATTTTCCTCTTGTTGCTTAGGTATGTATCACCTACCATAGCCACATGCTAAAAAGGGGGTAACCATGGGTGATCCCAGTCTATGTCTCTGTGTTGAGGTGTCCTTGGGCAAGACATTAAACAGTGAGCTTCTCCCAATGGTTGACTAAGTGTCTTGCATGGTAGCTAAGTCCCATTGGTGTGAATGGATGAATAAACTAATATTGTGAAGTGCTTTGAAGTGGTTATAAAGCACTATAAAAAAACCAGGTTCATTTACCATTTTACATTTAAAAATACTCTTTAATAACAACTTAACTTACTGTATATTATAGCGAAGTCCTTGAATTTGTTCATTCCTGGCTATTTTTTGTTTTGGTTTTTGAGGTGTACTCAAATAATAAAATCAACAAAACTCCTCCTTTTCCTTTGAAGCATTAATCACTATTCAATTTCTTAACAAAACTATTATACTTATCATTTACACAAATGAAAATCAACAGAAAGCACCTGAGCTAAGTCCAAAACCGCCGCTATTCTCAATAAACTACACCAGTACTTAACTAATTATTAGATACTAACTAATTATTGTCTTTGAACTTCACTTCCGGATCAGGTGTACAACACTAATTACACCCCACTCGTGGTTTGGATGAATAATGTCAACATGAATCATGGTTCCTACACTTGTAATATGAGGAAACATAAGTCAGAGTCATCTAATGGGTATAAGCTGCTTTGTTTACCGTAAAAGATTCTTACGTCCGCCGCTTTCTTGGTTATGACTGCATCATCACTTTGCGGTAAAAAGAGTACAAAGAAAAAGAGGCGGCAGGCTCGTAAGGTTTACATTTGTTGATCCACTTAAAGAACTCAACCCTTCTTTTCTAGCCTAGACTCAGGCTTTTTTTTTTTTTTTTTACTTGTAATTCACTCAAAATTCAAACTCCAAGCAGTGGAATAACATAATAATGACTCAGAAAGTGAAGGCACAGATTCTCTCTAGTGACTTGTCTATCGCTAACTGCTTTCCTCCTCTCACACGTGAAATTAGACGAGTAATCACACTCAGAAATAAGAGGAAAACATGCACTGTGACATGAGCCTGTACTCACCTGTATATTTATTCCACTGACAGCTTCACAGGTTTAACGTCAAACCTCCCACTTAAGTGGACTGAATCAGAATAATTGCATTATATGGAATCATTTAGTTTCTGCTATGTCGTACATGGTGAAAAATGTGATTTAATATTTACAATGACATAATCCCCAAAGGCAGCCATGAAGCTGCGGGGCGTTCCTCACTTTTACATTGATTGTGCAAAATAAATAAGAAACAAAAAGTTATGAGTGTCATAAATATGCATCCTCTACATTGACACATTCATATTCCATCACCAGGGTCGAGCACAGAGAATTGAAGAAATGCTAATGTGTCTGCAAGCTTTTGCTCTTTGGTTTCCATGTTATTGATATTCCTGCTTAGGGTCCATTGGGACATTACCTGCAACTAAATGACACCGGCATTATCTCCATGCAAATGTGTTCCATGCAAAATGTTCAGGCTGAAGTCACTAATCTACTGCCTGACAAAGATGGATGTTGATTATTGGCTTCCTCTGAAATAAGGAATAGCAAAAAAATACATTTATAGGAGTTAAAAACCAGCTTTAAAGCTATGTGTGCACAAATTGATTTAGCAGTCAATAGATTTTTCATAGTCGATTCATTTTCTTCTTTCGTGTTCTGAATCACATCCAATTTACGTAAAGATGGTGGATTCTTTATGCCTTCAGAAAAGCAAAACTCCAACTCAATTCGTCTGAAGTCCAGCTTGTGTCAAAACCATCTGCATCCTCAGCCCTTTTTTTTTCTCCATCCAATTCATTAAATGCAAGAAAGCAAAAGAAATCCAAATGTGGATGAGCACATTTACCCTGTAGCAAAACTTTCAATAAAAAACTTTATCTTGGGTTGGCAGAGGGGTAAACAAAGCACAAAATGCCCAGCACGGTTAAAACAACTTGACATAAGTTAACAAAGCTGATGTTCAAGTCATTTCATGGAGCCGCTGCTGTGAGGGGAAGAAAACATTTGAATGAAAACTGGCAGCGAGAGCAGACGTAACTGCAGGGTAGCTGGCACTCTCTCCCACACATCAACAAACAAAAGGCACGGATCTTACGAGTGGAACAGGTAATGCTGCTGCTCTTCAAGGGTGTGAGCTGGGATTGAAATTTCAAGAGCAGCTGCTTTTCAAACCTAAAAAAAAAAAAACGAACAAAAAACACTGGATTTTTGGATTCAGTTTGCATGGCCTTATATCTGAGGTTCATGCGTGAGTCAGGGTTGGGGGTCAATTATAATTGTTATTGTGTAATTCATAAAAAAATCACAAATATGGTGTAATTATTTTGTAATTTTAAAAATCTGTTGCTGTCATAATTGTAATTAAATTGTAACTGAGTTTAGATAATCTACTTTGTAATTGTAAATGCTGTGAAAATTCTGTAAAATCTGTCTATTATAATTTAGTCCGAAATTGAGGAACCATGTTACAGTTCTATGTACAGATGTAGTTATTAATTATTATTATTATTTATTAATTATATCAAGCTTTCCCACATTTTACCATTGAAAAAACAATTGAAATCTAGGTGTATACTGCCACAAAAAACTCTCAGACACCCACACCAAAAATATTAAAATCTATATTTTCATTGATTAGGAAGCCTAACAAGGTAATCAATAGATTGGAAAGAAATTAGATGATATGTATTTGTTTTTAGTGTATTTTACATCTGATTTAGGACCCGTTATCATAAGAGATGCTAACAGAAAGCTAACACAAGAGGAAGGTTAACTTTTATTAGGTTATTTATTCCAGGCTCAGTAACTGTGATTAATTGTAACTGAACTTTAGTAATTGATAACGTAATTGTAATTTTACTTTCTGAGGATAAAAAATAATTGCAATGTAACTGTAATTGGAAAAGAAATGTTGGTCACTGTAACTGTAATTAAACATGGCTAATTGAAATTGTATTTGTAACTGAAAAATGTAATTGACCCCAACCCTGGCATGAGTACTTATACATGGATCAATAACTTAAATATAACGTATCACATTTGTTATTGATGACTCAAAACTAGACGAATAATGTAACTCAACAAATATAGATTTATTCTCATATGATTCCTTCATATACAAACATCTTTTTGTTTACCAAAAAATAAACTGTTGGGAACGGGTGAACCAATGACATAGCACAGTTATGTTGTCTACAAAATATAGTCTGAGAAGAAGTAAAGCTGGATACGAAGCACGTGAATCCGTGAAGTCGAGAGATAATCGCCGAAGTTCTCTCGTTTCAGTTTGTCTGTCCAGCTCTGCATTGGTCTCCAACACCTGAGTGGTCTTATGAGCAGGCACTTCCAGCATCTTCTGCAGATATGGAGGAAAACTTCTGCTCCTTTGTGCAAAGATTTAGTGGAACAGAAAAATAAGAATCACCCCCACAAATGCAGTTCCCAGGTTGGATTAACAGAACCTACATCAAATCACCAAAGCCTGGACTGAGTGTCAGATCACAACATCTTAAAGGGAGGAAGAAAACTGCCATTGGGGTTTATTATAATCAACTCAAAGCACATTGATATATGCTTTTACAATTTATCATCAGGGTTTGAATCTTATTTTATAATATGACAAAGCAGAAAACATAGGCTATCTTCATTGGCAGTTGGCACATTTGAGGAAAAGCTCTAATAAGGTCTGAATGAATTGGAAACATCTGCACATTTATCTCTGAATCAAGTGTCAAAAGTCTTCTCTTTGATGTCATGTGTTGAATTTAAATGATTGGCCAACTCTTGCGTCACAGCATCTTTGCCAATCTGATCGTTTCTCCTCTTCTCCATGATCACGTCCTCCAGGCTCTGAAACTCCAGAACGTGGTTCTTCTTCTCAGAGAACAGCAGTTTTAACCTGTAAGGCTGCTTTCCGATCCTTATCTCGCCTCCGATTTTGAATTCTCGTTTGCCAAAGCGGCACCAGGCAGCGAAACACTCAGAGTTCCTCCAGTACAGCTCCCTGTCCCTGCAGCCGACGTGGTCCAGGGCGTTACGCACGATGACCTCCGGAGGGAGGGCACGGTACCTGTACAGGCCGTTCACGATCCGGCCTTTCTTGCCCTGACTCACGTCAGTGAGGAAGTTATTCTTGATCTCAGCCCGATGCAAATGCACCACCTGGAAGTCCCCTACGTACACCGCCCAGTGTGGATACTGTCCGGTGGCTAAAAACTCCAGCAGGTCTCCAGGTCTGCACTTGTTTAGGAGACTTTCCGCTGTGTGCAGGGCGGCTGACCCGGATCTCTCATAGACGCACTGCTCTCTGTAGTAGATGGTGCACTCCAGCTCGTCCTGGGGGTCGTAGGGCTTCTCCTCGTGGTTCACGGAGTGGTTCTGTGTCGGAAAGTGATCCAGATTATCGTCCTGATCGTCGTCATTGTCGTTTGAAAAGATATAGGACACGCCGATCCGCGGTCCGTCATCATCCGGGTCGAACCCATTCGGATCCGACGTTGGCACCTCTGCGTAATTCAAATGCGTAAGTTTCTCCACCTGGTTCCCCATAAACGTGGACGAAAAAGGGCCCAGGGACGACCGCAGAAACAGGATCCACCTGCTCTTTGCGCTCTGACGCACGGATCTCACTGGTGATCTGTCTCCGCCATGTCCACCTGGATCCGCTTTTATCCCAATGACCAGTGACTGCTCGGACCTGCAGAGGAGAGGAACAGAAAGTGGAGCAGAGGAAGCAACTGGTCTGGCTGTGTCCTGTGAAGTTTTTTAGCTCCCAACAGGTGTGACCTGACTCACCTGTTGGCGCACAGCCTAAGCGCAGAGAATCAGCCCCACAGTAGGTGTCATGGCACTGTCCCACATAGCTCAGCCACAGGAAGCCTCTTCTGTGGTGGCCACACCAGGATCTAAACAAACAGGACTTGAGACTGCACTCCTTCCTGTGGGCTGTGCTGTGTGTGTATAAACTAGAAAACAGGGTGAGTGCGTGGTGAGCAAACTAGCCCCGGATCCTCACACTGCTGGGAGGTGTTGCCTTTTAAAGTGACAGTGCGCATTTTACGCAATTCATCTTTCATTCCAATGTACATACTTATACTATACAGCAGTGGTTCCCAAACCCCTTCAGACATTTAATCTTAAACCATGTACCCCCTACTTCTGCACACTTAAAACATATAATACCGAAATGCAGTGTTTTTCAACCTTGGGGTCATGACCCCATGTGGGGTCGCCTGGAATTCAAATGGGGTCCCCTGAAAAGTCTAAAAATTTCTAAAAAATAAAATAAATACTGAATAAAAATGTATTTTTAAAATGTTTTAATTATCATTCTTTTTCAACTTTTAACATCACACACACACACACAACAAAAATCTTAAAAAAACTGTATTCTATACTCTCAAATATAAATCTAGTTCAAATAAAATGCAGAGTAAAAATATCTGAGCTGGTGCTTATTGTCATTTTGGTCACTAATCCTGGTAACAACAAACATTATCAAAAGCTAATTCTAGACAGAAAGAAAAGACGCCAAATATGTGTGATATTAAAATGGGGTCACGACCCCAAAAAGTTGGGAACCACTGATGTAATGTCATATACAATGTAGCCCTACATTGAAATGTGTCTCTGAATTTTATCTATATAATATATAATAATAATTAAAATATATATATATATATATATATATATATATAAATGGATAATATGGATAAACATGGATAGTCTTGGCTAATGTGTAATTTGAGGCAATGCATGGAAGCTCCTGACTGCTGGTCCATTTATATTCTAGTTTCCAATTTGTATTTTTTATTCATGTACCCCCATGACAATTTGCGTACCCCACTTTGGGAACCTAGGCTATACAGGGTCATTGCAGGCAGTAAATGAACATTTTGTTTTGTTTTTTCATCCATAGATCTATTTGAGGTCATCTATTGTTTAATATTTGCCACATGTGCTTAAATTCTTCCTTTTATTTAATTATCCTACGTTTTTTTTCTCACAATATACGATATAAATCTCAATATATTTAATTTAAATAAAGTCAGACCAGAACGACAATTCTTTGTTCAATCTGATGATTCAAAATGCCACACAGCCAAATGTAATAACAAACAGCTTCACAATATGTCAATATGTGCCACTTTTGGCTTTTTCTCTAATAAGGGACAGCATGTGTGAGTGAGTTCTGTAGTGTGGCTTCTTTAGGGTAAGGTCTGGGTTACGACACGCTCCAAAATCAGTCTAACTGTACTTTTTATGCTGTTTGGAGACGTAGCAAAAGCACCGCCGTCTAAAACAAGTATTTTAATACATAATAAGCTATAAATATATATCTCGGTGTAGAGAACATTGTAATTATCCATATCGCCAAAATAGAAAACTCAATATATTGCCCAGCCCTACTCAGAGTAACTTTCCTGCAGAATTTCCCCTGTTCCAAAGTTCAGTGGTATCACACTGTGTATTGCTCTATGGTTTGAGGTTTGTATCCAGCTGCTTATCCATGGTAAACCATTCCAATCTCTTTATCGGCTGTTTTTACAGCTAATCTGAAGGCCACATGACGTGGTGTTCAGTTACTATATTGACTCTGCAGAAAATGTGTAAATTCTGCACACAGTGTCCCTGAGCAGCTGCAGACATGTTGTGTTACAGTGATATGACATGGCAGAGCTGCTGTTACGCGTGATGCAGGCTGTGATTTCAATAAACCCCTTTAGTTGCAATCATCTCTGATGATTGTGAAAGCACAAGGAAACAATACAAACAGTATGTGAAAATGTACAGTGTGGTTCGCAAAGAGCCTGTGTCAAACTCATGGTCCGGGTGCCAAATCCGGCCCTTTGGAGCATCCAATTTGGCCCGCAGGAGAAAGTGAAAATGACAGAGAAAACATGAGTCAATGTGTAAATGAAACTCATGTATTTGCAGGGCTCACAGTTTTCCCAGTGCTTGTATCGAACGATTGTTGTCATTTTTAATGTTAAACTAATTCAAAATTCTTTCAAAACCCTTCAATTTTCCTCAAATTATTACATAACATTTCCTTAATTAAATAGAAATTAGTGACAAAATCTAGAAAATTTAAAGGGAAGATCATGTTGGGACTAATATCTATCACTTAATGCTTGGATATGGTCATTTTTTTTTTTTTTTTTTACATATTTAGTATTTTATGTATACGTAGAAGTGCAAACTTTTGCACAATAATGTTGAAATGATTTGTTTTCTGGCATAAAATCTGTGATCCACTTGAGATCAAACTGTTCCGTATTTGGCCCCTGAACTAAAATAAGTTTGACACCCCTTGGCATAGAGGTTTATCTAAGAAATACACCGACAATGATCAGACCCATTTGGTTATTGTTACTGTATAATACCATTATTATTGTTGTACTGTTATAAACTACTGCACACCAAACCTGAGCCCATACCTTTAATCATACAACAGATTTATGCTTTCACAGGCATATCTTTAAGAGGTTAAATGTTCACCTATAAAGAACAAAACCTATTTACACAAAGAAAATAAACTCCAGATTAACACAAAAATCATGTAAATTGCTGTCACTTCTGTAATTGTTTGGACATTTTCAATATTGTGTTTTTGTTTCCGTCTCAATGAGTGAGACTGATGATTTATTTTACTATTGCCCTCCTCAAGAACAGCTGTTACCACCCGAAGATGTTTATCTTATACAGACATTTTTAAATAGACTAACACGTTATAAAGAGGAGGGATATGCCAGTCTGATTGATGCTTTGTTGGTGAAAAGAACAGAAATGGGTTTGTTTTTCTTTTTTTTTAAATCAATCTTTCTCAAACTATTTCCTGTCAGGCACATAATTTATGCCATTTTTATACCCATAGAAAAAAAATCTTAAAACACATTATGGTTATTTATGTGAGCAGTTTTCCCAAATGCAGTTAGATTTGTTAAATCACCTGTGACGTGCAGACAAAACATTTCCCAGAATAGTGATTCAAGAAGACATGAGTGACTCTACTGCAGCTGGAGCCTTAGTTATTAACATCTCGTGAAATGTGATTTGTGCCGAGTGACGCACTGAGTTTAGAGAATGAGAGCCTTTTCTTTTTAAAGGTTGATGCAATGGTATTAAAAGATTAGCTTTACTTAGTTTCATCTCAACACAGCCTTTGTTTGTTTCTCTTTGGAGCAAAGACCGCTCACGAGGAGGGATTTAATCACATAAGTCCATTCCCTCTGATGGAAACAAAACAATAAACTCTATACTTGTTTATCGTGGCTCTAACACGTAAACATGTTTAGCCCATTTTATCAGTGTTTACATAATTAGATTTCATTATTCTGTGCTACATTTTCACTAACAGGTGATGAGTTTGTCAGTTATCCTTAGGCCTGACTAGGTCGTTTATATTGAGCAAATGTCGCCCTCTTGTGGTTAAATCTCAACACTGCAGCGATACATTTTTAAACTCATCCAAGAATGGAATTTGCATGTAAGAGGCTGAGGCTCCAGCTCCCATGAGGCAGGTAACACACCTACGAAAATGCTTCAGAATTAGCCGTATTAAAACACAGAAAATAGCAACAACAAAAAAACCCACGTTAAATGTTTTATACTTTTATCAAATCAAATGCCTGTTTTTGACTTTGGACTTTGTCAACAGAAGTGTATCAAAGAATTAACATCAAATGAAGTGAACTGTAACAAATCTTTATTAGCTAACAAAAACGGAACCAATAAAGTCTATAATATTAACATGGATTGCTAAATTGAACACAATCCCTTTGAATAAACTAAAAGGTAAACCAAGGATTCAGCTGAACAAAGAGCCCTAATGTTCAGCAGTTAGATCTCTTTTGGTTCTGGATTTTTCTCCTCAGCATCTGATCAGGAACCAGGTCTGACTCTACCACGTTAGAGTTTACACAGCCGATCACTGGACATCTACAGGACAGAGATAGAAACAGAGGGAAATCAGTCTGTTCACATGATATCCAGACACACAATTATACAAATGATCTGCCTGTCAACCTTTCACAAGCTCCACCTTATCTATTAGAAGCAACATTAGTCCCAGTATGCAAACTGCAGAGCAGCTCATTTAATAATTAGGAGTTGGATTTAATTATATTTGTTGAATTTCATCATCATTGTATGCATATGGATAATTACTGTCTGGGCACAAATAACAAACTAATCAAAGAGCATTTAAGAGTATCTACAAACCCATCAACATACTGCTGTTTACTGTTATTGCTATGAATAAGCACAGTCACAATATGCAAATATGCAAAAACAAAGCTCATCACTGATGTTTAATTCATCCAGAAACCCATTATGTTTCTTCCCACTATCAAAACAATATTTATTTATTTTTAAACTGAAGCTGAGTCATGCTGTAAAGGCTGGATAATAGTGCAACAGCTGACTCATCTTTCTAAAAGCTCTTCAAAGGGCGGGTCTTACCGACACTTCTTTTTCTGTTTCTGTTTGGTCCTGATCAGGTCCATTATTGCTTCTCGGCCATAGTGGTGACTGCACTTCTTATTCTTCACGGGGTTCACCATCTCCTCCTGGAATGGACAAACATTACACAGGAAACAAAACCACACCACAGTTAAATCTGTCTGATAAACATAGCATGCATTTACACAGCATTCTAAACCATTGACATTACTACTGCTGGTACACGTTGAAGAACCATTATATTAGTTAATGCTTAATTAGCTCATCAAATAATTCCTCAATTAGTTTGAAATAGTCATAATCATAATATCCCAAACTAAATTAAGTTGAAAATACTTTCGCTGTTGACAAATACCTGCTTGAAACCAGTTAGCTCACATTACATTTTTAAATACAACAAACTTAACATATCATGTCTTTCTTCTGCTAAAGTAAAATACCCTCAAAGAACTGAACCTCTGTTCTAATGTTTTATCAGCCTTTGCTCTTTAAAGGGATCCTCCACTGTTTTTACAAATGTGGCCTAAAACCTTTAAAATGCCCTTATTAGACAATCTATGCCTAACAAAACGCATTATTTTTGCACAATATTCATTTTATTAACTTTTAAAACTGGGACTACTTTACCCTGTGCGCCGCCATGTTGAAATAACGTCACTGGTGACATAAATCGCCCCTTTTAGTCCATAGAGTTCAATAGGAGGTGAAGCATTCAGGATCATTTAGCAGCTTTTTTTTAGTCAACATGACTTGTGCTGCTTTGGGTTGCTCTAAAAATCAGTAAAACTTAAAAAAGTCGATGTAAACCTCTTGAAAAAATGTGGCCACAGGGGGCGACAGTTCCCACTCTGCTGTTTCGTAGACGCCATTAAGGAGAGAAGAGCATCTTGTACATGTAAATAAAGGCAACCAGGCGCGTTTTACTGATTTTTTTTAGAGCAATATAAAGCAGCACAAGTTGTCATTTTGACCGAAAAAGCTGCTAAATTATCCTGAATGTTTCACCTCCCATAGAACTCAATTGCCTGAAAGGGACGATGTCAACATGGCGGCTCACCGGGTAAAGTAGTCCCAGTTTTAAAAGTTAATAAAACAAATATGGTACAAAATAATGCATTTTGTTAGGCATAGATCTTCTAATAAGAACATGTCAAATGTTTTAAGCCACATTTATAAAAACAGTGGAAGGTCCCTTTAAGGATGTCATCTATAACTATTACTAGCACTCATACAGTCCATCAGCTACCTGTGTGAGTGGGCAGGTAAAGTTAACTTGGCTCTGGGTGACAGTGATGTCCTGGCCCAGCGCCTCCATGGTCTCTGCTGACTCATTGTTTACTGAAAACACATCAGACACACATTTGTTTGTAAAAAAAAAAAAAAAAAAATGTCCCCATCACAGCAAAACATTAAGCAATGAAAAAAGACCAAGGTCAAATTTAACAAATAGCAACATGAGACTTTTATGTGACCTGCATCACTGTCAAATAATTAAAATAAACAAATAAATATTCCTCTACAATCAGCTTTAGTCACATGTTTTCCATTAGGACACAGTGCTAACTATACCAACAGATACACAATGCCTTACAAATCAATCTCACTCAGCTAGTTTAACAATAACTATAACAATACAGTATTCTTGTTTTCTCTTCAATCACATAATCACTCAATTATTATTCTCAGAATAAGATACTGTATAAAAACGAAGCTCTGAATGTTCTTGTCTCAGCAGCAAAGTACATTAATTTATAGATTTTATTGTTAAGATAAAGCTGAATGAATGATGTTGTTATTATTTATTTTTATATTCGTAAGGTGTAACAGTCTGACGTATCTTCATAAAGAGAGACTAAAAGCAAAGCTATTGTTAGATACCATAATGATGTCACATTAATCAGAATCAGAATAGACTAATTATCTTAGGGGGAAGTTAATGTGTCACAGAGGAATTATTGTGAGAGTGAAAAAGAAGAAATTAACAGAGAAAACGTACATAATTTAAGTAAAAAGAAGATTTAAAACAAGTGAAAACATGATAGTAAATATAATACAAATCAGAGGTGAAAGTAACTAATTACAAGTATTCACGTTACTGTAATTGAGTTGCTTTTACAGGTACTTGTGTTTTTTTGAGTATATATCTAAATCAGTCATTTTACTTGTACTTAAGTACGTTTTAAAAGAAGTAAAGTAATTTGTTACATGTCTACACCCAACCGTTACTGAGGAAATTATTATTTTTTGTTTTGAAATGACTAATGGACATTGTGAAACTAATAAAAAAATCAAATGACCAGACAACAATCAAATGCATCACATCATAGCCGACCAATCAGATTTAACGTAATGTACGGGGCCAAAACAGTATTTAATGCAGGTTAGTTCATAAACGTAGCTATACTTAAAGCCTTACATTCTTTAGAGTTATTTTATCTTTTAAAAAATTGTACATTTTGACAAACCTTTTATTTCATACAGATGCCTTTCTGGAAAATAAATGAAGTTCCAATTGTGCAATATTGGGTCTCTTCCTTTTTAAGTTTATACATGAGATGTTTATTGTATGCAAGGGAACCGTACCAAGATTTACTACCAAAGTGGGGGGTCAAAGTAACTAGTTACTTTTACTTTGAGTACTATTTAATTGAGCTACGTTTTACTTGTACTTAAGTATTTTATGCATGACTTCCTTGTACCTGTACTTGAGTAGGATATATTAGTACTCTTTACACCTCTGATACAAATATATACAAGTATAGTGAGCCATCTACATACTACACAATACAATCCAGAAGCTGTTTATTAAAGTGAGGAGTTTTGTGTCTCCCAGGGGTGTTTACCTTCCTGGGAGGAGTTTCTGATGCCATCGTTGAAGGCCACCACTTTCTGATGATTGGACAGATCAGCGTCAGAAAGTTGAGCCACTCTCTGTGTGAAGTGCTCCTTCACTTTAGCAGACAGACTGAACATAGCCTCTGGTTGCTGTGTTCTAGCCTACAAATGGAAAACAAAGTAAGTTAGACGCTTTTATTGATCCAACATTTAGTTAGATTCTGTTTTATCTGTGATTTAAATTTAAAAAAAAAGCTATTAGGAAAGCTATTAAAGAACTGTTGTGGGAGATGCAAGAATCAAATTGATTTCACCTCTTCACCTCGCTTTATTTGTTCATTTAGGTGTTAAACACTTGGATGGTCAGACGATGCTCACCTCAGCTGTGACTTGCTGCACAGTATCAACAAAGCAGTTAATCTCCCTGTCCAGCTGGGCACACTCCAGCATCACGGCCTTCAGCGCCTGGATGTCTGGGTGATCTCCTCCATCTCACAGAGGCAAGAAAAGGCTTCAGGTTATTTTCTCACATCATTATTCAACCTAGGGCTGCAACAATTTCTTCTAGTCCTTGAATGCCTCGATTACAAACAAGGAATAAGGAATTTTCTGCCTCGAAACCTCATTTATTCATCTTTTTTAAATTGTTTTTAATTGTTTTTTTTTTTTTTAAACCATGCCTTCATTTGTCACATGTAATTTAATCTTTTCTAGGGGTGTCCCGATCCAATATTGATATCGGATATCAGGATTTTATCGAACTGCATCTAAAATCTCCGATATAATAGTTATTGGTTTTTTGAATTTATTTTTTCAATATCTTCCATTTTATTTTTTAAATGTATTTAATTCAATCATAGAATATTCTTACTCTAAAAGGTTAACTTAATTATATGTAATCCATTGGTTTTTAATAAATGGGTCTATTTTTTATATATATAATCAAGCCTTTTCTAACAACCACACTACAAAATAAGTAATACAAGTATGCATGAGTCGTGCTGATACCGCATCGGTTCGATATCGGCCGAGATCGGTATTGTATCGGATGTGAAAAAGTTGTATCGGGATATCCCTAATCTTTTCACAAAACAAATATGGATATTTTTTACTTTTTCTACTTTGCATTATACATAGAAAACATCTGGAAAATATTCACAGCACTTCATTTTATCCACATTTTGTTATGCTAGCTACAGCCTTATTCCAAACTGTATTACATTAAGACCTTTCCTTAAAATTCTACCCAAATTTTATGATCCCTATGTTCTTTGTCCTTTTGTATATTGTTTTGTGTCTCGCCATGTCTCATTGTTAAGTGTGACATTTTATTACATCAACCTGGCTATAATCTGGCATATTTACATTTTTTTGAATGTTCATTAATATGTACTGTCCCTACTTAAAGAAATAAATAAAAAAAAATAATAATAATGACAATGTGAAAAACTTTTTTTATTTAAGACATTGTTCTAGAAAAGGAAACAAACTGGTTGTTATTATTAAGTGATCTATACTATTGTCTGTTTTATATTTAAAATTTAGCTTTAATCAAGCAAAAGTATATTACATCCGATTACTCAATTAAACGCGGGAATAAAGGATAGAATTCTTGATTTACAAAATATTTGAGAGCTGTGGCCCTATTTCAACCATTACACATTAAAATGAACTAATATGAAGAATTTGTAAAATTCGAATTTGGCATTTTTTATGTTTATACTCACAAATACATTTCAATATTGATCCTATCTTATTTAAATACAACTTTTTATATTTTTAAGACGATTTGATTGATAAAGGTACTTGTAAAGCAAAGATAAAAAAATAACAATGGGTGTTTCATATTGCTGTGGTGGAATTTGGAATTCATTTTCATTTGTTTGTTTCAAGCAGGGACAAGAAAGAAAAACAAAAAGGAACAAAGAAACCCAAACAGAGAAAACAATCAAAGATGTTCAAAATAATATATACATATATATACTGTATATATACAATCCATGTACACTTATAATTAGAATATGTTTGCTCAAAAAGGAATGGAAAGAAGAAAGACACTATTTTTGGAGAATTGGTAAAATTGCGAAACACATCTTTTTGACCCTGCACTGTTTCTGACCTTGTCATGGCTTGGTGCACATATATTGTAAATTTGTAATCACTTAATTAAATCGTTTTATTGAACTTATAATGTGGGAAGCTCTTTTCGGCAAATGTGGGAGGAACCCCAGCCATCCGACTGAGCTAATTTTATTAATAATATTTTGTTTTTATTCAACTTGAAAAACCAAAAACACGTACATGACCAATCTGTGGTTCACAAGTAAAATCAGAATGGTCTAAATGATCAGTTTTGGAATATACAACACTGGGCGACTGTTGAGTTTTATTTTAAATGCATTATTTCTAAAAGCTGCCTTTTATAGAAAGTGTCTATTTGTACGGTTGCAGTACAGACAACCCCCTGTGCTATTAGTACACGTACGTAGCGTCTAGGGTTAGGGTTAGGTTATAATCCTATATCGCAACAATTTTTAGGGTTACGGTTAGGTTTAGTCTTGGTCACGTGACCTAAAATGGCCAATGAGGGACGCTGCGTGCGGATCGAATGTAGATATAATGTTATGGCAACCGTACGGATAGCCACCGCCTTTGTTATTCAACATCCTTTGATGTGTCATTAGTAGGAATGTCCCGATCCAATATCGATATCGGTCCGATATCAGCCTGAAAACGTATATCGGATTCAAATTTCCGATTATTTTTTTTCCCCAAATAATTTCTTAATTATTTTTATTCAACTGTAGAATAATGTAGATATTATGTTGAAGGTTAAAATGTATGTAACCAATTGATTAATAATAAATGGGTCAGTTTTTCTCATACCTACTGTTGCTGACTATTAATCTCTGTCTGAGGAACATCACTTGATCAAGCCTTTTCTAACATTCCACACTACAAAATAGGTATTTATTTATTTATCAAAGAAGAAGAAGGAAAAAAAAGTATGATTCATGCTGATATCGGATCAATATCGTATCAGCTGATACGCAAGGCTGCAATATCGGTATCATATCGGAAATGAAAAAGTTGTATCAGGACATCCCTAGCCATTAGTCTCCTTATATGTATCTAATGAAGAATACATTACATATTGTACTTTGATTGTATTTTTTACCTTTTCTGTTCAAAAATTTGTTACAACACAGGTATAATTACATGGACCATGTGTTCACCTCATCCCAACCTGTCCTTCATTTATTGAATGCATGTATCGTTGTGTATTTGTGGTGGATGTGGATTCATTTTAGCACCAGTGTTTGAGCAGCTTGTCCAACATTATTTTTGTGTCATTGTAATTGCTAACACACACACACACACACACACACACACACACACACACACACACACACACACACACACACACACACACACGCACACAGGAATCGTCTACAAAGTGAATAATTACCCTGAGCCTCGGACAGGTCCATGGCCACGTCTGTCACTATGTCCATACCCGTGTTTAGGTCTGCTTGGCAGGACTTGAGGCTCGACAGAGCTCCGTGAACAGCACTCAGAGACATTTCAACCTAACACAAGGCAACACATTCACCAACTCAGTCAGCACTCTAACTGATAACTAATAACCTACCAGTCTGACAGTTACCACTGTAACTGTCAGACTTCAAATACGCACTTAAATAAACTTTTAAACGCCTTTGACGAGTTGAAATGAAGACACAAATGCCCGCGTACCAAACAAACGACAATATTGGCTACTTGCTACGTCACGTCCGGGTTCATTTTACATTTCAAAGTAAAAGCCTTTGGGCTCTTTCTGCAGTATCGTGAAATAGATATGAATATGACCATTTGAACTATAGAAAGAATTCACGATACGATAGATGATTATTGGTACACGGTAACGATGCAATATTTTTGGAAAGAGGTAAGAAAACAACCAATGTTTTACTTGACTTTTAACTCAATAGTAGTATAAATAAAATACTATTTATAATAATAAAATAAGATCATTATTTCCTATTTAAAGTGCAAAAAGTGCCATTTTGCTAAACAAATGTGACAACAGAGACTGACAACTCATGCCAGTCGAAAATTAAAGCTTAAATTTCATCATCATATTATTAAAAAAAATATTCCCATCTGTGCATGAATTTTACATAAAATTTCTAAAACATCAACATTCCCATTTTTAAGATACTGACATGTTCTTTTTCAACAATATTACAATGTCTACATTTACTGGAAACAATCAAGACCTTTGGACATTGACTGTATCTCCTACAGTTTAAAACTCATGTTAGTTTTTTTCAGATCTTATAAGAATGGAAAGTTTCACTACTACGCCCATGAAACCTCTCTAACCATCAATAATAGATCTGTGACGTTTTATTATTAGGATATATAATACTGTATATATATATATATATATATATATCCTCGCTCAGAAGAACACAGACACATCAAGTCTATTAAATGGCTAACACAGAGAAAGTCAAACAAACCTTTTCTTCTACAATTCAGAGAAAACCTTCAGCACAAAAAAACTCAAACCTATCTAAGTCTTCTATTAGACACACCATCGCTAACCCTCACTCCACTAGTTTGGATTAAATTGAGTGATTCTATGACTTTTTCTGTCTCACACTGATATCATGCCATTTCTGGAGGAAATCATCCATTGAAATACCCTTTGTTTCAGTACCACACAATGTACACATTTACATCACTAATGTGGTCGACAAAGCTCATCAACCAACTTTTCTATTAAAAAAGACTGACTCAAAACACAAAACGTATACATACATATTCAAATTTATTTAAAAATGGCACAATATTAAAAAACTAATTTTGTCTTGTTAATCAATGGGCAATTGATTGCCCTTTCCACAATAAATGATGCAAAATGAAATGTATGTCAATGATTCCCAACTGCTTTGTTAGTGCGAGGAAATCCTGTGTTCAAATATTAAAGTTTATCACAAATAAACACAGATGTACTGAATTTTTTCTAGATGTTAGTATTAGTAACCTCAGTAATGTTCCTGCACAAATGTCTACATAGTCAAAAACCCTCTGGCAGCAGATGTATCATGTAGAGAGGAGGGGTTTCATCTGGATCTTCACAGTATGGTTCGAAACTCGTCAAAAATGAAACTGGGCACATGAGCTTCGGCCACCTGAAGAATATTGAAAAGACATGTTACCACTCATGAAATGTTTTCAAGCTGCTGGAGACGGAATTACTTTACTGGATAAAAACATAATATTGGCCTCATAGATCAATAAATCAAAGATTATTTGCTAAAATAAAAATAAAATGGAATACCGGGAACAAACTAGGACAAAAAAGCGTCAAGCCAATCACTGACCTCCTTGAAAAACACAAGAAATCACAGTAAGAATAAAGTTCAAACACTTCTATACCTCCATCTACGGGACTCCACATCCCACAATGCAATGTACAAAATTTTACCAACAGTGTCAATAAGAGTGTTTACAGTGGAGGTCAAAACAAACTTTCGAGAGGCCATTTCCACCTTTAACATATTTTTTCGATCAAATGACCATCGATTTATTGATCAATGAGGTCTGCACTACAGATTTATCTGATTATAAACATTAATCTCCAGCAGCTTTAAATGACACAAATCTTAACAGAAACATGTTACACCTGAGTACCAATGACTATTAAAAGTAAGAAACATTGATTTGGAAGATTTGCGACAATCCTGATATGAGGAGTGTTTTTACGGTAAGGGTTACCTTGCGTGACAACTTTGTATACTTCACATAATCTTCAAAAAACATCAGAGCTCCAACCACATCAGAAGGCATGTCAGGGATTTTCTGACTGCAATGGGGGAAAAAAACAAAGCATACATACACATTTAGTAGAATCTATGGAATTGACCAATGACCGCAAATCTGTACAAAAAGAAGATTTCCTTTCTATTTGTATGAACAGTACTGTTACCTTGTGCATTGCTCCATGATGGAGCGGATGAACTGACCAATGAGAGCCAAGAACTGCTGTGTGTATCTGGAGTGAAACTGTTTAAGTAGCGTGAGCAGGCCCAGCACCAGCGGGGGCCAGTCCACTGGGTCTGTGGCTTTCCTGCAACTCATTCCTGATGTGAGAGAAACAGAATTAATTCACAAGTGGATTACAAGGAAGATTTAACAGTAATTGTTACTCTGATCACGTTATGACTGAATGCCTTATACAAATGAAAAGACATTTAAGAAAGCAAAGGGGCCAGGTATTAGGATTCCACCTAGTATCTGAACGAAGCCATTACATCAAGGGATGTCCTAATACAACTCTTTCACTTCTGATATGATACCGATATTCCAGCCTTGAGTATTTGCGGATATGATATAGATCCAATGCAATATCAGCAGAAATTATACATACTTTTATTACTAATTTTGTAGTGTGAAATGCTAGAAAAGGCTTAACAACGTGATATTACCGGTACTCAAACTAAGAAATAGTCAGCAACAGTAAGTATGAGAAAAACTAACTCATTTCTTTTACCAATGGGTTATAGAAGTTTTAACCCCCTTGAACATAAGAATATTCTACAATTGAATTAAATAAATAAAAGGTACATTAGATTAAGTTGAAAAAAATAATCAATAAATTCAATAATAACAAAAATATTTTTTTAAAGTCCAAAATAAGCACACATTTAACTTAAACACAAAATGTGCTTCAATAGAATAAATAAAATAAATTCAAAGACCCTGAAAAATATCCTCAAAAATTATACTTTTAAAGTGCAAAATAATATTTTTAGGTGAGCTGCTTGTATCAAAGTACTAATATCAGAGATTTTCAGATGCAGGCCAATATAATCTGATTCATTCATTTTTTTTTGCTAGTATCCGACCAATTTCTGATATCAAAATATTATCGGAAACAGCCCTAATTACATCTTTTCAAGTTTTTGGGAAAGGAAAATGATTCTGTATTGGATGAATCTCTTGTGTACCTGCTTTATCCTGTACAGTGCCACAGGTGTTAATGCAGGCGCTAATGCCAGCTGCTATCAGGCAAAAGGTGAGGTATGCCAATAGTCAAGACACCAGGCGGTCTTAAGAGTCATCACATCGAGTAAATCTACATAAACACAGCGAGAACACGTCCCAGGTCTCCACCACTGAGAATTAGCCCAGCATCCAGGGCCATCTTACTGTGAGGCACAAGTGCTAGAAATTCAATAATACCTCAATGAAATAAAAACAAACCTTGGTTTTTGGTGTACTGGAGTTTTGACAGCTGCGCAACCATAAACAACAAATTGATGATAGGGAAGTAAGGAAGGCGCTTGGTGGTGATGTAAATCTGAGTAGGGGAAAAAAAATAGCTTTTTTTTCCTGTTTGTTGACATAGTTTTGGACATTTAAACAAATCATGTTTTGAGAGGAATTATCCATTCATTTCAAACCTTGTTGAGCGGATTGTGAATACCAGCGGCCTCTAGGTAGGCAGTGATGTCATACAAAAGAGTGTTGTCTTCTTTTGGATAGGGCAGGGATGGATCCTGGTAGTGAGCCTCAATGTCTGCCAGCAGAGACCTGTGGGACGTGTGTGGGGACAAATCAGTGTGTGTTATAAAACTGACACATTAGCTGATTATCATTTATAAGATCAAGTGACGTGTAAGGTAAACATGCTTCTCAGGGTCATGAATGACAATGGCTCACTGTGCACGTGGTGAGTCAAGGCTGGTCCATGTGGTCTAATATAACAGAGTAACTACTGTTATTGGAGCACATGGGCCGAGAGAGAAAATATTTGGTAAATATTTTCAAAATGGAAGATGTAGGAAAGCTTTATAAATACCTAAATTATTGCATTTAAAAACAAACAATCAACTCAGTGAGATTATACTAGACTGACTTGTTGAGGTTTTCCAGAGCAGCAGCCAGATGTTTGGAGTCAAACTTGCAGGAGTAGTTTAGCTCATTCGCAATCTGCTGTCGGAGGATTTGCATCTGGCCAACCTAACCAACACATGAACATCCAGTTTGCCATCATTTGTTGTTGGAATCATTTTTGATTCACCAACAAGTTGTTGTACCTTCATGATAGATTCCAGGTACGAACCCCAGATCTTCTGAGTCTTTGCCACTGCGTTTGCGTACACTTTACTGGCGTTTCCTATTTGGACAGATAGAGATCAAACCGATTTTGTAGAAAAAAGGAGCTTGACATTGATTACATTATTATGTCCATGAATAAACACCTACCCACAATGCCTTGGACTGGGTTGACAGCACCAAGCATAGATTTTAAGACCTCCACTACGGCTTTGTCCTTTAGGATGGTTCTCTGAAGCATAGTCAGAAAGTGCTGAAGGGAAGAGGGACCATATGCTATATGTTATAAGCTGTGAGTAGATATAAAGGGTTAATTATAAACATGAATGCAATTGGTCAACCTGAAGTTCTTTGACTATCTTGAAGCAGAGCAAGCGGTCCAGTCCATTCAGGCCAAATGTTCCCAGAGTGCTCTGGATCTCAGAGAACAGTCTATTGTTGGTCACTTCTTGATGAGTCTTCACGTCGTACCAGGTGTTCATCTGGTCAATGTAACATGTGGACCTGCAGAGAGGGTATCAAGGCTTTTTAATGCCATCAACATAAATGGCCTGTTTATCTTCTTGTCTTATTGTAACTGACTTGGGATCAGTGATGCGCAGGATCTCTCTGCAGAGGCGACCGATGAAGGTTGCAGACTCATCAACAGAGGGAAACTTTGGGATTGGAATGTGTGTGGACTGGTGTACACTCTCCCAGTCCTGGATCTTATATCAAGCAAATTGGGGAAAAAGCCATTAATCAACTTGCACTACCTGACAAGTAGCCAGAAATCTAAGGCTATGCTCATTGATTAAAGGAGATAAACTGCCGTCAGTGCACTTCTAATCATCAGAAGTAAGATGGAAAATCTGACCTTGGTCCTCAAAAAACTGTTGCACTCTTGTTCCACATTGTAGTTGATGATGCGGGACACTTCCTCCTGCCAGATTTTGAGGCCATAAATGCTGACATAGTCCTGAATGTACTCAAATGACCTGTAAAAGCCATCCATAGTGGCTGCCATCTCCTTCAACTTTGGCATCAGTTCACTGGGCTGAGAGAGCAGAGGAACATTTTAAACTTTGGTTTCATGCCTATTAGTTTGTTGTTAGTTTTAGTCCAAACAAGAATTCAAAACTATAAACGAACAAATACATTTTAAACTTGTGTCCCAGAGAAATGCCTTCAGCTCCATGAATGACTGCTTTGGGATTTCACGCAGTTTAAATATGTCACAGGCTTCACTCGGGATTAACGATGTCGCTTTCTTCAGCTCTGATGTCTTACCTTAGCTTTGGGGTTGAAGATTAAGCCTTGGTGCAAAGCGTAAGCTACCTTCTTCACCAACTCCTTCCTGATGCCATCCTCCAGCAGCTGCTTTGGATCCACCTACAACAAAACAGAATGTTAACAAAAGAAAACCCTATTGAGTAGGGAAAAGACAACTGTACATACCTTAATGATCCCAACTAATGTTGTCTTCATCATCAGAATACCCTCAGTGAAAATTGAAATGTCATGAGTGAGTTTTGCCACCTGTGATCATGTAAAGGACAGGTCTGTTAATGCACACAAGCAGCCCTTTGGATTTTTTATCTCTAACATTAATAAATAACTTGTGAATGTATGCTTTAATTACATTAAAAAGAACACTCAGAGAGCCCAAACCTCCAACAAGCATCAAATATCCTCTTTGCCAGATAGTGGCCATTATCTGGATCAGTGAACCTGATCAGGTACCATGATCATTCACACTATAAAGGCTTGGAAGACATTTCTGTCCCCATTAATTACAATACAATAGCTCCAAATGTATAGACAGCCCCATTTTTTTTTTTTAAATTATGATGAAATGCGCAATCCGGATCTGACCTGAATGAAACTCAGTGGCGGATTCACTAACATCTAAAATAAAGGGTGGTAAACCAGTTGCTTATCTAAATCCTTTGGTGACGCAGTTTCCTCACCTGCTGCGAGGAATTCACTAAGATTGCAGCAATGATTAGTGCACGTACAGAAGTGGTGGAGACCACCCTGTTTAAATGAGCGTTTTCCTCGTTCAATGTGAAGAGGTGAGTGCACAGAAGCACACAATGACATTTGAGGAAGTTAAATTGGAGGCGGGTGGACTCCTCTGTCTGCTGCACAAACATTTGATATTTTTCCCCCCTCAATTAATGTGGCTGCTCAGAACAGGCAGATTTGGACAGAAACCGTCCTATTGATCTGAGTAAATGCAGCAACAGAGAGTCAATAAGTCAGCACCATTTGAAGATGATGTACTGACCATCATCCAGCAGGTCTGAGGTCCTGAGCAGTGATTGTCACATGCACTCTCATATGTGAACATTGTGCCATCACTGCGTAAATTATTGATCTGATCAGCGGATTCTGGCCTGATGCTCCTTCCATCAACGCAACACGAGAATTTTACGGTCAAAACATCACTGGAGTGTTACATCCATAGTGACAGAGCTCCGTGCACAGAATCGATCCTCTCTCCAGCGCAGCAACAACAGACTCCACACGCACCGCCGCGGGTGTGCAGCCTTTTCTCTCCCTCAAACACACTTTACTCTGCATTATTCAGTGGCTGTTAAATATTAACTATTGTTTTATTTGAATTATTTTCTTATACTAGAAATATTAACTGGAGCATTTTTTTTCCATCTTCGTTGTGTTTTGTGTCAACATTCAGTGCAGCCATGATCTCTGTGTGAGTTTGCACCTGCTTCTGAATCGTACTATTTTTGGTGCATAAAACAATCACCGCAAACATTTCCTGGTTTGTTGAATTGCATTGCGTCCCCTGCATTCATTTATTTGCATTTCCTCCTCCCTTGCGAGATCCGCCTACTTTACAAATTCATTAGAGGGAAACTCGCTCAGTGGATTGAGGATGCATTCTGACACGCAGCAGCCGTGCACTCCTGATTCCCTGGTGTTTGTACCCTTTATTAGCGCGTGGAGTGACGTTTGCACACGTTTTAATACCCCTAAACCTTTAGTGAATCCGCCCCTCAGTGGGGTAATTTATGCAATTTTTCCTATGATGAGAGATATGGATATTTTTATTTTTGAAACTGATGCAGAATCGCTATTTTGATCTGGATTCTATTTAAAATTTAAAAGCATCTTTCAAGTCTTAAGGTCTAACTTTGGTTAGGTTTTGTCAAAACCAGTTAAATACTTTAGATGTAATCCATGCATTCACAGAATAACAAACATAAATGAATTCCTGTGTGAAAATATAACCTCCTTGGTGGAGGTAATAAAAGAATGCAATAAAGACAGATGGCAGACAATAGTTCATGTTGGTCTATTTGAAATTTCCTTGAATCTCAAAAATAAAAGATTAACAGGAGTTACACTGGTTTGTTTATAAGATTTAAATAAGTCTTTGGCCAAGATTTGTTACTGAATCCAAGTCTGGCAGATACTCTGAAGTACCAGCCAGAGTAATGGAGACCACTTTGAAACAAAGCACAATGAGAAGTCTCCCCTAGGCTGACCTCATAGCGCGCCCCCAGCTGGGAGTAGTCCTTCAGCTTGTCCTTATCCAGCCGAGTGGGCACCTCCATGATGTCGTGGATCTGAAGCTTGATTATTTTGGCCAGAGAGGTGAACATGCTCTCCGGAATAATCTGCAGCACCTGACAGTAAGACAATAAAATACCCACACTCAGCAACAGCCTGAACATAATGTGTGTTTTATTGCTGATAAATTCAGATTAATCCTAAAAGGCAGAAGGTGCAAGACGTTATGGATAAACATTTGTGTGTAGAACCATGAGCCAACAAATCTTCAGTCATAAAGTAACAGAGCATGTGGTTGCTGACAGCAGAGGGTAATCTAATCTGAAGGTACACATCTACTCAGTATTTCTTTTGGGATAAATTTGCACAACAGATGGTTCTGGAGACGTTAATCATTTCTGCAGCTGTTGCTGACACTCCACAACAATTTGCAGTAAGCAGACCACACTGTTTAGGAGATAGTTCAATTCAACAAAAGTAGAAGTTTATTGATCCAATTATTTACCTTTCTGACGTAGGCCACCAACTCTCCAGAGTAAAACTGTGAAACACTCAGCAGATCAGCACTGTTGGCTTGGTTGATACGCAGCAATGGTAAATCCAGAGCTGATGCCAGCTGGTCAATAATAAACACACATGGGAGTCATCAGAAATGGCAATTTTTAAGATCTTACACATGATAATGTATCTGTGTGCGCTGCACATATTCACTGTTACCTTGAGAAACGTGGCCCTGAGTTTAGTGACCATTGAGGGGTTCACTCTGATGCTCTCCTGCATTATAGATGTAAAGCTGTGGGACAAAACATTAGTCAATAATAAAAACAAAGCTGCTCTACAAACAGAATATAAACACAAGCGAGTCAGGTTTGTCCGAAGTACTGGAGTGAGCAGTGGGAAAGGTGGACTCTGAAGAGATTACAGAGTCAATGTAGAAAATGTGATAATAATAGAGAAACTCACACAGTCAAGTGTTTTATCTGCTTCAACAACAAACTATTTTCATTACATATATGGGGACCACACTCTCTAGTATAAACTGTTTAGATGAAGCAACTGACTCCAAGGTTGGGGATCCTTGATCCTCAGTTTTACAGCTTGTACTGGTGACGTTCCTAGCTTTACTAGAAGAACCTGATGTTTTTTTAATTTTCTAATTATTTGGAGATTGACAAAAGAACACGGCAATATTCCCCCTGGTGGTCAACAATTTAGAAAAATCTGTTAAAACAATAAATTACATTACAAAGCCACTTATTTGTCATAAATCAATCTTTTGATCTGCTAAAAGATTGTAATGAATTTAAGTGAAAACACCTCAGTTTAAGGGCTTTTCTCTTTAGTGAGATTGAAAAAGAGATTAATTAGATTATTTAATTACAGATCATAATTAATTAATAGTTCAATTTGTTTTATCGCTTGACAGCACTAATAAAAACCCACGAGCATATATTGTTTCCAACTATATCATTTGTCAAAAAACTCTGACAGGAAACATTACTCCCGTATTTGGGCTAAAATTGTGAAGTATGTTTAAGATCCATCAAACTTTGAGTACCTGTCAATAATCTGCCAGGCATAAGACAAGTCTCCCACAATCTCCATAGTGATGAGCACTTCTTCTTTTATATTGATGGTGCGTATCATCTGGTGCAGGAACTTTCTGGTGTCAGCCAGAAACTGGCAAACCTGTAGGTTGGACTCCAGCTGGTGAAACTCCTGGACCTGAAAAGTGAAGAAAACACCAAAGATCAACAGTTATGCTGATAAACATCACGAGATGTTGACAGAAGAAGCTTTGAAAATGAAGGCATTTAATTGATTTCCCTAATGTACTTTAATGTATATATAAGCAGGAACGTATGACTTATGTTAGGATGAAGCTAAAGACGATCAAGCGCTTTATCTACCTCGATGAGGGCCTGGATCAGCTGGACCGTCTTTCTCCCAGCAGCGGTGGAGTCCTCATAGTTTAAAGACTCAATCTGCTTTGAGATTTCCCTGAACCAGGCCTGAAGGTTCTCTATGAAAAATGTTATCCAAAAACAAAAAAAATGCTATTTTAAAAGGTTTTAGGTGCTGTAGGGATGTGTATTGTTTCTTATTTTGTTTCTCTGCTCGCTCCTTTCCTTCAGATTTTTTTTTTTAAATATTGGATCCTAAAGTGAAAACTTCAACACATAGAAAGTATTAAATTCTCAGAGACGAAGACTCCTGGATAAAAACTACACTGTGACCCATCACCTTATAAGCCTATCAGGGGAACCTCACCGTTTTTTTCCACCCTGGTGAGAGGTTTGACACCTGAGAAGACTTCTGCGAGCTCAGTCATCCTCTCAGATCCCTCCTTCTTGTAGCTCTCCCATTTGATCTGTTTCTCTGACAACATCTGCTTGAACATCTGCAAGAGGAGCAGCACAGATGCCGAGTTGATGAGAAAGGATTAGCCGGATGAGATGTGTAATTAGAGCATTAAAGTTGTGTCCTCTCTCAATGATAAACTGGCTCGCCATATGCTATTTCAGTGCACACTACCAGGCAATGAGGTGAAAATGTCACGACACGACAAGGAACACAGCTGGCTGCATCAGTGGGAAAGTGCACAAACATCTATTTCACACAAACTTGAAAGATGTTTGGATTCAAACACATCTCGGGGTGATAAACAATCTGCAGATGCAGGTTTTCATTCTTCTGATTTATGATTGTTGTGACTTGATTTCCCACTGTAATAAACTGTAAGGCTCTCACCTCTTTGAGTGTAAACTCAAACTGGGCAGTGTCGAGCAGGAGCTGGAACAGGATCTTGGGTTTGTATTTGGAGTCGTTAAGCACTTGTTCTTTAATCTGACGCAGCCGCTTGTTGTTTAAATCATAGGCTTTAGACACCAGAAATTACACGTTAATATTGCACACATCCGAGCCAGGGTTGGGGTCAATTATAATTTAAATTGCGTAATTGATAATAAATTACAATTTTGGCAAAATTATTTAATTATTAATTATTTAATAATTTAAAAAATCTGTTGCTATCATAATCGTAATTAAATTGTAATTGAGTTTAGATAATTGACTTTGTAATTGCCATGAAAATTCGATAAAAAATGTCAATTATAATTTAACGCAAAACTGGGGAACCATGTTACAGTTCTATGTACACTTCCTCACATACAGTATGTAGTTAACAATCATTAAAATATGTTTCATATCAAGCTTTCCCACATTTTACCATTTAAAAAAATTGAAATCGAGGGCTATACTGACACAAAAAAGGCTCAGATTCCCACACCATAAACACTAAAACCTGTATTTTCATTGATTATGAAGCCTAACAAGGTAATCAATAGATAGGAAAGCAATTAGAAGATATATATTTGCTTTTATTGTATTCTACAGATGATTTAGAACCCATTACCATAAGAGATGCTAACAGAAAGCTAACACAAGAGGAAGGTTAACTTTTATTAGGTCATTTATTTCAGGCTCAGTAATTGTGATTAATTGCAATTAAACTTTAGAAATTGAAAACGTAATTGTCAACTGACTTTCTGAGGATGGAAAATAATTGAAATGTAATTGTAATTGGAAAAAACTGCTGGTTACTGTAATTATATTTCAATTGTAAATTGAACATGGGTAATTGAATATGAAAAATGGAATTGACCCCAACCCTGATCCAAGCTAATAATTTTCAACAACACAACTTTGAAACTGAATTTTGATGTAGTTAAATAAGTAAATAGACACTATTTCAGTTATGGAGTCGAGTAAACATACAATACATTATTTGGTAAACTATAATAAAAAAAAAATTAATTATATACATTTTCACAATATATATATATATATATATATATATATACATAACAACATGACCACCAACAAAAGGCTTCATTACAGTGAATGTAGAAAATCCTAACACTGTATTCTCACCTGACTCAGCAGAATGAAGCATCAGCCAGCGGATTGCAACATTGCAGTCTCTCAGACAATTGAGTAGTTTTGGAATGTTGTCGAGGATGATTTCCTCCCTCAGAAAGCCCTCCTTCAGCAGTTGCTGCACCTGAGGTTTGAGGCTCTCCATGCCAGCAGCATAGCGAGTAGCCTGCGCATGAGGATTGCAAAATAGTCAGAAATTTGATGTGTGATCATCTATTCCACAAACACAGGACAATGAGCACAAAGAAGTCAATATTTTCAGACTCACGTCACTGAACACAGTGTTTCTTAATACCTGCTCTTTGATGTTAGCAGAGTCCAAGGTGTAGTTAAGAGCAGTCTTGGCAGCTTTGTATGGTTCCCAGGCATCCACTAGGTTCACTGTGATCCCCATGTAGATACTAATAACCTGCCAGACGACACAAAAAAAAACTTTAACACAATGCTTCACCTAAGATGGTTCAAAATGAAAAAATAAAAAAACGTCTAATAGATTAAAAGCCTTACCCAGTTATCAGGAAAGTATTTGTCGACTATCTCCCTCATCTTGGCCTGCTGGGTTTGTAGGATGGAAGGACTAAAGTATAGGCACACATAGAGCATGGCTGCCTGGTTAGCCAGTGCTGTGCTGCGATGCTCTGGCAGTGGATAAGCAGACACCTGACAACCACGACAAAAAATGCTTCTAGATTACAAGATCAAAACAATCCGGTCTAAAATGTATTAAAAAAGAAGAATAAATAAATGAGCAACATGTTTGTATGAAAGCGACACGTCTTACTTGGTTGTAAATGTCGTCTGAACGCAGCCTTCCAATGACCATGCTGATGAAAGTGGTGCTGATGGGAACCCGCTTGAAGTAGCTTTCTGGGTAGTTGGCTGGTCGCTTTGCTCCTGGCTGGCTGGAGTAGCTGGTGCTACGTAGCAGCTTACAGATGTCATCCAGGTTAGAATCAGCTGATGAACGGGCAGCACTGTGGGAAATTCAGTTTTGTAACGACATTAAACCGAGGTAATTCGAATGTGAATATATGAGTGTGATTAAAAAGTACAAGACGGCTTGGCTTGTGTTCAAATTGTGTTTTAATTAGCGAATGCTGAGTGTACCTGTATCTATAATAGGAAACAAGCATCCTTTCTCTGACCTCCCCTTCAATCTTTTGGTCAATAACCAGCAACATGACTCCATACAAGTAGAGAGCTTCACACTGGACAAAAAAAAAAAAAAGAAGTACATAATCAGGTATTTTCAATTAACTTTCTGTTTTAAGAGCATTATAATGCAAACTATAGTAACATGGACTCAGCACAACTAATAAACAATCAACAATCCTACAGCTGAAAATGGTTTATTTAATTATTCCCTATTTGTAATTTTTGTAACATACCAGAAGCTGTTTTCCATCCTCATTTAGAAGCACAGTCTCCAAGGTCTGCTGAATATAAACACCTTCATACAGGTCATCCAAATATCTAGAGAGAAGACACAATGTTTTAAATTGCAATAAATATACAAAGTGTCTATAGGTCCGGACCCAGACCTCGGACAAATCTGATTATTGTTCCGGCACTTCCTGTGCAGGAAGTGCTGGAACTATAGTCAGGATTGTCTGAGGTCCCGGGTCCGGACCAAAAGCAACAGCCATAAATATATACAATTATAAAATGATCTCAAAGTCACAAAGTGTAGGTCTATATTTAGTATACTAACTTAGTTTGTAAAAAAAAAAACAAAAACATAAAACGTTCTCATCTAAAGATAACTGTCAAGCACCGTTTCCCCACTCACCTGTTGAGATCTATTATATATTTGTGGACACTCTCAAAAGCCAGGTAGAACCTGGACAGAATTTCAATGTTGTTTTCTCGGAATTCTTCATCCAGGTCCTGAAGCTCTGGTTTGGCTTCCAGCTTCCCCTCGTAATACTCAGGACCCTGAAGAGATTTCAGTGCAAAGTACAAACTAAAGGCAAAACGTCTACGGCAGAGCAATAAATTACAAAGTTAGGTCATGCAAACAAACATATCATAATGAACAGAGAATGTGAATTTAAACTAGAATGAGAGAAACTACCAGTATCTAAACCATCTAATAATCAAACACAACTTTAAATCTGAAACATGTATCTTGTAGTAGAAACCCTTTGATTAGAAGTGAATATTCATAATTTTTGCCTGTACACGGCAAGGACAAAGAGATTTAAGGAGTAGGAGTTCCAAAGTATGTTGTTGCACCTTAAAATAACTGAAATCACAGATGATATCTCCATATTTCTGCTGGTCAATCTTGTCCTTAAGCCGAAACACAGTCGGGATGAAGTCAGACAGACGTAGTAGCTCAGCAATGATAGCATTTCCTCTGGAAACTATCCTGAGAATGGCCTGGCCACACAGATTGTTCTCAGCCAGGAAGTCCACCATCGTAGCTTGGAGAGAAAGAAAAGGATGTAGAAGGCAGCCAGACCTGGACACAACGGGAGAAGATACAGAAATAAAAGAGAGATTCATTAACTTGTGACTTGTTTCCTTTATTCTAGCCCTTTTCCGACACATTGAAATGCTTTAGGAAGTGTCTATTGATACGGAGACGTATCAATAGACACCTGTGCCTGTTTTCACTGTGTCAGGATTGCCCAGTGGTCTGAGGCGCCTGACTCAAGTATTCTTCCTTCTGCTGTCGTGGGTTCGAATCCCACTTTTGACATATGTATTATTTCATTTTAACATATTTAACACGGCAAATTCCACCTTTAAAAATACGTATAAATATTTTAGGGTTTTTCCTGGGTTACGGGATAGGGCTAAAATAAAAGGGTTAGCAGGGTAGCTAAAAATAAATATGAGCTAAAATAAAAGTGACGGAACTTTAGGTCACGTGGTGCACCTATTGTAGAAATGTGCGAGAATAAACCAACTAAAGGCTCACAGTGGACTCCTCGCACATTTCTACACCTATCACCGTCACCTAAACTGGCCAATGAGGGGCGCTGCGTATACACTGACTGGCATTCTATAGCCACGGCCAATACTTTATTATAGAATTGTCTACCCTTGAATTAAATTGTGGTTTTCTTTAGTTTTTCATAAAAAAAAAAAAATATATATATATATATATATAAAGCTGTGGCCCTGCCTAAGTGTCCCAGATATGGTGAAAACTTCCATGATGTTCAGCTAAAATAACAGTTGTTACACTTTGCCATATACTGCACTCACTGAAAACCCCTGTGGAAATGTTTTAAGTAATAGTGAGAGCTTTAATAGAATCAAAATCCTAATGAAAGAAATTAAATACAGAAGTTAAAAGTCAAACACCCCATATTAATTAATTGTTACCTCCGATCTAACGTTAGCGTTTAGCCTGCTAGCTGCTGTCATTTGCTAAAAGATGCAGTTCACAGCCGTAAAAGCAAAAAGGCCAAAAACAAAAACATACACACAATTTATTGGATACATTTGATGTATTTTTGTGTGTGAGGGTTTTTTTAAAGTCTTCATTTAGAGTAAAATTGTACTTGCCTCTCTTCCAAACGCCTCTGCTCTGTTTACTTCCTTATGACCAATCACATGATTCACAGCAGACGGGGTTGCCAGATCGAGCCGATGGATTCCCGCAACACAGTTTTTTTTTTTCTTTTTCTTTCCACCCATCAAAACTCTGATCAATATAACTGCAGACTTTATTTCAATTCAATTCAACTTTATTCATAGAGTGTTAATTACAACAGTAAGCCAGCACTCAGCACTTGCCACAAGAACATCAACTATATCTGTAATAGATTTAAGTCAACTCAAATCTTTATGTCTTTTCGTTGACTAAAACTAGACTATTTAACTGAAGTATTCATGATGACTACATTTTTGACTGAAACGAATAAGTTACGTTTTAGTCAAAAAGACAATGACTAAAATTAAATCAAAATTTGCTGTCAAAACATCAATGCTTAGAATTTATTTCATTGGCACAAATAAAAAGCATGGGATGGGACCGATTTTTAAAAATTTCCAGACTGACTCATATAGGAATAGATGTGAGTTAAAAAGAGAAAATGTACAATATTGTAATAATACAAAATATTTCTTAATGTTATCTGCCAACAAAGTCAGTTAATGGATGAAAAATGAGTTTCATGTTAAGAGGGCAACACTATGGAGGTAGATTTGTGTTTTTAGTATTCAATCAAAAATACTTTTCAATAAAAAAATTTTAAAAAAAAATTACTATATATTTGGGACCCAATTGAACACTTTTTTATTGAAAAAGTTTAGTTTTTTATTGAAGTAATATTTTTTTTTTGTATTTGAGCCATGTTATATGATTTATTATTCAATCAAAAATTGAAAACTTTCAATCAAAGAAAAAAATATCAATCAAAAAATATATTTTCAATCAAAGAAAAAAAAATTGAGCCCCAATATTGTTTTGCATTTGTACACTTTTTTTCTTTAATTGAAAATATTTTTGATTGAAAAAAACATTTATTTTTTTTTATCAAAAAAGGTTTTTTGTTTTGTTTTGTTTGTTTTTTTGTTTTGATTGAAGTGATATATTTTTTTTATTATTATTATAATTTTTTTTATTGAAAAGTTTTTTTTTTTTAATAGAAAACCTTTTTTTTGATTGATTTCCATTTACAATCCACCCTACATTGTTTCTGTAGGTGGCGACAGATCTCCACATGAGTTGATGCCTCTCAGTTGCTCCAGCTCACTGAGGACCAGCATGTATGCAGATCAGCTGCTCCACAGGGAGTCAGGGACATGATGATTTTCTCCATTCATCTGAGTAGAATGAGCTAGAACTGATTGCAAGCCACTACACTGTCTTGGACATCAAACTAAAAAGTATTGTTAAAATCCTCTGACCTTTAACAATCCCTCATCAAGTATAGTTAAAGGTCAGTGAACTTTTATTTAGTCCCATTGATCATCAGAGTCCCTTTGCTACCAAAGATATTTTTTTATGTTAACACGAGGTCCTACTGTGATGCTGTGACAAGCATAGCAATAAAAAAAAAAAAAAAAAAATTAAAAATGGAGCCTTTGTGCACAACATGTGGTCGATACGGGTGAATAAATAACTGCAAAGTTTTGTGTTTCCTTCAAATTTTGATTGAACTGGACTTTTATTGCCAATAAGTCTCCCATCCTGGCAGGCCTTTGCTTTTAGCCGTCAGCCAGAGGTTAATGAGAGCCATGTGGAAAAGCTGTTTATATAACAGGTACCACTCCTGTCTGCAGGATGGCAGAGTACTATAATACCTCATGTCATCCTTTTACATTTGTATTTGATCATCAGCTTTCTTAAATTTGGCCTTATTCATTCTGTACCTGTAATTTATCATCTTCATCAAGTTATGCAGAGGACTCTCCTCTTCTGCCTATTTTTACAGATTTTGCTAATTCATTTGACATCAATAATTACTGCAGATTTGGTGATGGACAGAGAAACAGGTAAATGGCTGGTGTGACATGCCGTATAACACACTGAGTTACAGCCGACTTGTTAAATAAGGAGCCTCTTATCTTCCCGAGGCCAATATTTCATTGCATTTTACTATGGAGGCAAGTAAGACAGACAGGCGGAGACAGGTGCTATTTACATTCATAGCTTGCCTCCTTGTTGGCAGGGTCGTCCACCATCTACAGTGTCCCTGCGGCTGCTGGATTTATTACCCGTTCACGATCATCACACCAAGGTCACATTCTCAGCAGCTCCCGGGTCATATACGGGCCTCTCTGGGAGCATCAGAAAAGGTTTTCACAAATGAGGCCTCACATTACACAGCTTCTTTACTAACATCCTGGTGACATTCAGCATTTTGTAACTATACCTTACATAAATAAATGTTTCACAATACAGGGTCCAGGGAGCCCTAGAGGTTCATCATTTTGGGGCCTCCAAATGAGTCTAAAACTTTTTGCAGATATTGTGCATTAAAAGGTGCATTTACTATCATGTGAGTAATAACAAAACATATGAAACCAACCAAGTCTCACTCCAAAACATTTGTCCACTGTTCATACTGCTCACAATGCTTCACACCATTAACACTGATGTCCACCCCATATATCAATACGTGCGACCAGTACAAGATGAAACCTTGTCTGTAGTGGTAGCACCCCAGAGCATAGAGGATGCCGCAAGACGTTTAATGTTAACCTAACCACTAGGAATGAGTGCATCATAGTGTAACATGTTTTCCTGCATTCTGTGCTTTCTCCTCACCCTTCGCTCTCTTTTCTGTTTCAGGTGTTTTGATGCTGGAGCTAGCGCTTCCTGATCAATGGTTCACAGCTCAACTAGTCTGGAACAAGCGGATGGACTGATCATTGGTTCACGGCTCAACTAGTCTGGAACACTCCGATGGACTGATCAATGGTTTGCGGCTCAACTAGTCTGGAACACGCCGATGGACTGATCAATGGTTTGCGGCTCAACTAGTCTGGAACACGCCGATGGACTGATCAATGGTTTGCGGCTCAACTTGTCTGGAACACCCGGATGGACTGATCATTGGTTCGCGACTCAACTTGTCTGGGACACTTGAATGGAGTGATCAATAGTTCGCGACTCAACTAGTCTGGAACACTAGGATGGACTGATCAATTGTTCACGGCTCAACTTGTCTAGGACACTCGGATGGACTGATCAATTGTTCATGGCTCAACTTGTCTAGGACACTCGGATGGACTGATCAATGGTTCACTGCTCAACTTGTCTAGGACACTCGGATGGACTATCCTTCTATCCTGTTCTGTTTTGTCCTTCTGTTCACTAACCCAACCAGTCGAAGCGGATGGCTGCCACCTCTGAACCTGGTTCTGCTGGAGATTTCTTACTATAAAAAAGAGGGAGTTTGTTCATGTGGATCTTGTTGGGTTCTTTCTTTCTTACTATGGACTCTATTTTTTTTTTGTTAAGTGCTTTGAGATGACTTTGTTGTAATTTGCGCTATATAAATAAAGTTCTGTTGAATTGAATTGAATTGTGCAAAACATTGCCGTTTCACACAAATGCCTCTGATATCGTATAAATGACCACGCTTCATCCAGGTTTGGTGTCACTCAATTATTATCACGTAATTGATAGTTGATTACAATGATGGCATAATTATAATTGAAATTGTAATTGAAAGAAATCTGTTGCTGTTGTAATCATAATTGAAATGTAATTGAGTTTAGATAATTCACTTTGTAATTGTAATTCTATGGAAACTTATATGGAATTTCATGGAAAATCTACAAAAATTGTTCATTACCATTTAATTAGATGCAAACCAGGGGAACAATGTTACAGTTCTATTGCTTACACGTACGTACATAGTTAACAATTATTAAAATATGTTTCATATCAACCTTTCCCACTGTCAGTTCTCGTTTTTGGGATAATTTTTACCATTTTAAAATAATTGAAATCTAGGAGTAAACTGAGGCTCAGATGCCCACACCAAAAATATTAATAGCAATATTTTAATTGATTAGGAAGCCTAACAAGGTCACCAAGAGCTGAAAAACAAGTTGGATGATAGATGATATTTTTTACTGTATTTTACCACTGATTTAAGGCATGGGTCAAACCAACCCGTTATCATAAGAGATGCTAACAGAAAGCTAACACAAGAGGAATTTTACCTTAAAGGCTCAGTAATTGTAATTGAACTTTAGTAATTGAGAATGCAATTGTAATTGACTTTCAGGGGGAAAATGAGAATTTTAATTGTAATGGAAAAAAATAAATTATTGGCTTTTTTTTATTTTTTCTAATCCCATAATTAGAATGACAACAGGTCTTAAACATCACCAGGCTGCTATTCTAATTGGGTCATAGTCAGTATGACACATGTTCCATGCATGTCACTGTTACACAGTATTACAGTTGTGTCACTGTACTAACTTGGCTGTTGCATTCATTGCTGACTTAAATTATTTGCTTTATTTCATCTCACATATGTGGAAGGACTAACTTGCTTTCATAGATGATGTGATACATTTAAATTGTCCTTTTGTTTAATAAATCAAATTGACCAAAACTAAAATAAGACAAATTTAGGCCACTTTTCTTATTGAGTTATAAGGCCAAAAAAAAAGGATTTCAAAACATCATCAAAGGCTGATAGCGGCTAAGCTCAAATATCATAGCCAGTCAAGCAGCAGATGTCTTTTTATTGCGAGTCATTACTGTTGTCATATACTTATTATTGCATATAAATGGTTTCCAAGCCTGGGAGACCTAAATGTTATTAATGCTAACACCACCAGTGTCCATACTAGCATTTTTTTCAATCAGGAGTGTTAGAGCAGATCCATAACATGCATGACTGTTGGCAAAAAGTATTATTTTAGATAAAGGAGTGTACAGTATAATATATAAAATGGTTTTGTTTCCGCTTTGAGGAAAAAGAGTAGGAACATTTGAATTCAGCTCAAATTTCAATCAAGTGTTAAAGCTAAGAATATTATACTGAATGTTAAAGTAGGGAATCTGGAACTAAGTGAATGCTGCTTACATCAAATACCAGTAGGTGTAAAAATAAATGTGTGATTTTGACTTATTATTGAGTTTTACTATCAGTTGACGCCTGCTTCGACTTGATTATTAAAGTCTCGTTTCGATTACAAACCGATTTTCAGTTATTAACGATTAGCGTTTCGAGTTTCGATTGTTACTGATTATTTGTCTGCCATTAACCATCATACAGCTGCTAAATTATTTGACTTCTCTTTTGAGTCACAGCATCTTCAGTACTGTATAGTATAATTGAAATATCTAAATTAGAAGACTTGCCTTGTTTGCATTACAATTTGAAAAAATGTATTGATCAATATGTGGGAGTTTAAGAATGATTCATAATCACCAACAATAAATTAGCAATTAATCAATTATATAAAAAAAATAAAATAAAATTCTCACCACCCCTCCCCTAATAGATGACATATTATACCATATATAGATGATAATGCTAAATGCCCTTGGTGGATATTTGAAATTGTAAATTCAAATTGCCGGTAAATAAATTGGGCATTTCTTTTAATTTTCTGTCATTGCATCTATTTTGTAATATTACTGTATGTGATCACCTTACCACATAGGCTGATGGTAGTTTTTTTTTTAATCAAAAATACAGAGGGTAATGGATCAGAAACTATTATTTCAGTAGTAAGGACTCCAGGGTCAGAAGATCATTTTGGCCTGCCCTCTGAAAAAGCAGATTTACTCCATTATTTCTATATGCTTAGACCTATTTAGAACTATAATTCTGCTGGTTTTTCTCCTACTACAATGAAAGGTGCAGCTGTGCAGTATTTAGGCCAACCTACACATGATTCCTTGAAAGTGACTCTTTGGTTGTCTCCTTATCTTTGTTTGTCACACTCCCTCTTCATTTCACTGCTGGTCATGATCGGCTCAGTATTTCAGTAGCAACACAAATGGATGCATCACCGTGGTTGTCAGCCTCTGTCAAGTGAGGATATTAAATTATAATATCCAAGGCTGAAGTCTACATCAAAGAGAGAAACATACATAGCATTAATACTGCTGCAAATATCCATGTGGGATCCTGCTCCTGTGCATGCATTCTGCTATAATGCTTGAATACTATTCAAGCTTTGAAACTGAGCGAAGGTCATTTTATTCTAATGTAGAATCTGTTCTGCATTACAATTGGCAAATTAATTACCTCGAAATGTAATTAGAAGGTAATAAAAAAAAATGTTCTCCGTTTGGCTGTTCTGCTCCTTAGCGAGCTGATTCACATGCTGGCAAGAAAAACTAAGGTGACCTGTGCATCCAAATTAGAAATTGGCTTCATTGCATGTATCAGATCGTGGTAATACTGGTCTGGCTTAGTCACCCTGCTGTTCTAAACCTGGCCAGAGCTCAACAAAGTAAATAAAATAAAACGGCAGGCTAACTGAATGTTTGCATATTTTTTCTATTAAGCTAGACAAAAAAAAAATGAAAACTTAATATCCTGTTGATTATTTGAGATTTGTCCGTTGTCATATTTAAGGGCTTCAGGTAAACAAAACTAACTAATTCAAGTATTTAAAAAAATAAAAAATAAATTAAAAAAAACAGAAGTAAGGAGAACACAGTGAGCCGTTAAAAAAAAGGGAGCACACGAAATAAGACAGAGAAAGACAAACAGGATATAATGGGATAAGGTCATACAGTATATCCCTGCACTTTTGATCAGATTCAGATTCAGATTCAGAGTCAGAAAACAGTATTTGTCCCCGAGGGACAATTCAGTTTCTGTTACATCCCAACCAAGAAACATGAAAGACAATAACATAACATTAGCCACAAGAGCAGCGCTCTGTTTCATAGATGAGAAATATGAAACAATGTGTAAGAAGAAGAGGTAAAAAAAAAAAAAGGCAAAAACCAAACTGGGCCTTGCTGAAAGGGGCAGAGTTCGGTATCATGAAAAACTCTGCAGCAAATATTGCGACAAAAATCAACAAGCACACCATTCAAATTCAATTCAATACAACAGCATAATGCTGGTGCAGAGAATCCAAAGAGAATGCATTTGTTCCAATGAATGCAGGTTCAGATACATTTACAAAATTGAAATGTCTTACTATCACTTGACTGATCCACTGCATTTTCCATCTATTAGATTTCCTGAAACATGACTTGTTGGCTATGCAGTTCATTGACACCATTCAGACCTTTTCCAGTCGACCATAAGACAAATTTCATACCAGCACAATTTCAGAAAAAGAAACAAAATGTGCCCTGTGAGGGACTGCCGCTCTGTCCAGGGTGTACTCATGTGTCCAATGAGGGCGGGATATATAGGCACCATCAGACCCTCTTACGACCCAGAAAAAAAAGGAGCAAGCGGGTCAGAAAATGGATGGATGGATGAAACCAAATGTGTTTTTTGTGATTTTAATTAAAGAACATATGGCGACATATGATAACACTTTTTGAAGAGGATAAAATAATTAATACGTGTTTTTCTGAAACGTATTGTTAGTGTGAGCTTATAAATTCCACTGACATGATGGATAGTTCTAATTCCTTTCTGCCTATTACGTACTTCAACCATCGTGCCCTATACAAATTTAGATGTCTGTTTACTGAAATCAATCAGCCTACAGGTCACTGGTATAAGGTAAAGTACAGGTGCAAATTAGGTGTCAAATACATTTTTTGCATCCCTACACCTTTTTTCTTTGTTTAAAAATGTAGTTTTTGATTGAAGTAAAGTTTTGATATTGAAAATATTTTTGTTTGATTGAAGCAACCTTTTCTTCGATTGAATAATAAATCTACCTCCATCGTGGTCTTCAATCAAACAAGCAGATTAACAACACAATGACAAGAAAGCAGAGGTGAAAGTAATGGATTCCAAGTACTCACGTTACTGTAATTGAGTTGTTTTTATGGGTACTAAATCAGTCATTTAATTTGTACTTAAGAATGTTTTAAAAGAAGTAAAGTCATTTGTTACATTTTTACACTCAGCAGTTACTGGATAAATTACTATTATTATTTTAAAAATAATCAACAGACATTGTGAAACTACAAAAAAAGAAATGGCCAGATACCAATCAAATGCATCACATCATAGCCAACCAACCAGATTAAATAATGCACTGCACCAAAACAGCATTGAATGGAGGTTATTTTCATCAATGTAGCTATACTTAAAGCCTGATCTTTTTAATTTTTTAAAAATGTAATTCATTTGTGTTATTTATTTTTATTTTTTTTTAAAGAAGAAGATGAAAGAATTGTGCATTTTTAAAAACCTTTTATTTTACACAGATGCCTTTGTGGAAAATGAATTAAGTCCCAAGGGAACCGTGGCAAGATTTATTACCAAAAATAAACATGTGGGTGAAAGTAACTAGTAACTTTTACTTTGAGTACTATTTATTTGAGCTTCTTTTTACTTGTACTTGAGTATTTTATGTATGACTTCCTTGTACTTGAGTACTATTTCAATCAAGTAACAGTACTTCTACTTGAGTAGGATGTGTCAGTACTCTTTACACCTCTGCAACGCATGAAAGTGATGCAAAGTCAAAGTGAAACCATGTGCCACTGCTTTGGCTGTTCAGCTTGATCCAGATGTGAAGCGGTGCACAGGAAGCCCCGCCCTCCTGTGTGAAAGCACCGAATGGGAGCGCAGCCTTGCCGGCGGGGGGGCGGTACGTCATCATCAGCGGTCGTGCTGGTGGGACGGCCGTGCTGCTCTGCACTCTTGTTTGTATGTGCGGAGCTGCTGCTGCTGCTATATCTCACCGGACGCTTGGAGAATTTCGGAGCTACGCGTTTGGTTCAAGAGGGAATGAAAGAGGAAATTGTGGACGTATGAGGATACACGTTTTCGGTGGGAATAGAAAGAAAGAGTGTCCGTCCGGCTGCTTTTACTTCCCAAACAGCCTCTTTGATATCGTCGCGTAGCTAACAAGCTAACTATGGCTGTGTTTAGGAACGAGCTAGTTAGTTAGCCTTCGAGCTAACCGTAGGAACCCTGACAATAGGCTGTGGTAGGACATTTACTTAATCATGTAATTGTGTTAAGTCTGAAAGCCACTGTGCTTTAAATTAGACGATTTTATGTTAAGAGCTCAGTCTTTCCCTGTCACATTTGTGGCAAAAGTTAACAGTACAGGCAACAAGTCACACTCAAACAACAGATAAATGACAATTTACACAGGTTTTTTTTTTTTTTTTTTTTTTTAATTTACGTGAATTTGTATTTAGATGCAGTTAAATGCTATATCTTCATAAGGCACAGAAGCAGTGCAGATAGTAGTAGTGTGAAAGTTATGGTGGTGTGGAAAGTAGCGTCATGCCTTGATTAGAGAACCTCAGTCCTCCTGTGTAGTTCAACCTGTTGCCTGCTACCATCACTGACGTGGAGACAAAGTGGATGTACACTAAATCGCCCACATGCTTTGGATCAGTTCCTGGACTTGTGAAAGGCATGTGAAGCAGGAGGAGGGAGACGTCAGTGCATATCCCTTGCAATCAAGGGGAAGATGGTGGAACGTTCCTGCAGGAGGTGCTGAAGCCATAACTTCAGGATTCCTTGGATTTATCACAAGACATCTCACCCCTGATTGTAGTACACATGCAGGCCAAAAAACGATACCTGATATTGTTCTCTGTTGGCATCTGTCTAGTTCTGCTCATCTGTTTTGGAGGAATAAAAGTTCCTCAGTTCAGAGGGAGTCCCAACCGGCGTGATGACCGGATCCTCTCCGGTTATTACCGTGGGGCACGATGGAAACGTGTACTGGGTCATCTTGAGGCTTTCCACCCCTGGGAGCAGGACCAAAGGGATGATCTCTATGAACACATATCTCCAAGACAGAAGAGGGACATTACCTCAGGCATTCACACTGGGAAACGTTGTCGGATGGAGTCATGTTTTGACTTTTCCATGTGTGAGAGACATGGATTTAAAGTTTATGTGTACCCCCAGCAGAAAGGAGAAAGGCTGTCTGAAAGTTATCTGAAAATTATATCATCTATTGAAGGGTCAAGGTTCTATTCACCTGACCCAGGACAGGCATGCCTTTTTGTCCTGAGTTTGGACACTCTAGACAGGGACCAGCTGTCTCCTCAATATGTACACAACTTGAGAGTCAAAATTCAAAGCCTCCCTCTTTGGAATGAAGGCCGAAACCACATAATCTTTAATTTATATTCAGGCACATGGCCAGACTACACAGAGGATCTTGGCTTTGACATTGGCCTTGCCATGTTGGCTAAGGCCAGCATCAGCACGGAGAACTTTCGACCAAAGTTTGATGTCTCTATTCCTCTTTTTTCTAAAGACCACCCGAGGACAGGAGGGGACAGGGGTTACCTAAAGCAGAACACAATCCCCCCTTACAGAAAGTATATGCTAGTTTTTAAGGGAAAGAGGTACCTTACTGGAATCGGTTCTGACACAAGAAATGCTCTTCATCATGTCCATAACTCAGAGGATGTGGTTCTACTTACTACTTGTAAGCATGGGAAAGACTGGCAGAAGCACAAGGATGGCCGCTGTGATAAAGACAATGCAGAATATGACAAGTGAGTATTTTTGCTTTTTCTGCTAATAAGCTGTAATATTAGGACAGGCTACCAGAATTGCTTGAAGTTGTCTTGAAAGATTTTTTTTTTTAATTCCAATCAGAAGAATCTAATTATTTATTTAATTTTATCATAATGTGAATGGCATCAAACAAGCTCCTAATTTAACACACATAAAGGTAAATACCGAAAGTCTGCATCAGTTTATTCATTTTTATTTTGTTGATTCCCCTTGAACAGAGTGATAATGTGCTTTTACAACAATGATTTAATGTGTTTATCATCACAGCATAGTGTCATTGTAGCTGTTGGGACCCTATCATGCATTTCCATGGTGCTTTTTCCATTAAACAGGTGGCTAAGGGGTAGCAGTGTGGCTGACATTCTTTTTTCAGCTTAACCAACCTGATTTTGTAAATAATCTGAAGCATTTGAAATATAAAACTGACAACAGTAGTTGACTCCATTAGCCCCATTTAGCATGTTTACTTGGATTTCGGGAAGTTTGATAGTCAGTAAAGTTAAATAAAAAAAAAAAACAAAGAAAGATGAAGAATCGAAAAGGAACTGGAAAAGTGTATCGCGACTTGGTAATTTGTATACCCTTAAATGGCCCTATGACATTAAATATTTGCTTTTAAATAATCACCTAGGTCTGGTCTACAGCACAGCCTCATGGTTCACTGTGCCTGTATTTGATGAGCTAACTAGCGTCAGTCTCAAAGTTTTTGTCAGTGGGGTTTATTTCATGTCCCCTCAGGCTATGCAGTGTTATTACTGGTTATTGTATGGCACTGTGTGTTTGGCTGTTGATCTTTAGAGTTGATAAGAGGAGACAAAGCACTGGTGCCAGTAAGGGAAGCCACTGTGACCCATGTTTTCTCTGTCATTTGCCAAACAAACCCAAATGCATCAGCCTGGAATGCCCCATACCCAGTCTGTGTTCTCTGCTAATGTTTCACATTGACATACTTAGGTTTCGTTTTTCAGACAAACATGTCAGGTAATGACGGCTCACAAAAATTGTTTGTTTGAAAAACAAAACCTAAGTATATAATTCAGAAAAGAAAACAAAATGAACTTGTTGGATTTATTGTATCACAGCTTGATGTAACTAATGAAGGATGATGGATATTTTTTTAGAGTCTTGATGTGTTAATAACTTATTGTAACATGTCTAGTGACATTGGAAATAGAGCTTCAACTAAAGATTATTTTTGTAGTCGACTAATCTATCATTTATTTTTTTGATTAGTCAGCTAGTCACAGTTATTTTCTGGATTAGTCGACATAATCGATTATGTCGACTAATCATTACAGCCTTAATCGCAAAATAGTGTTTTAAATCTTCCTTTTAAAAAATATCTTAACCCTTAGCTGACATAATTTTTTAGCTTGAAATTAATTTAGCCTTTTTTTTTTTTAATTAAAAAAATTATGTAAGCCTTACTGTAGTTCAGTTGGATATTCCTGGATGACTGAGAATCAAAGCTTAATCCTACTCTAAAAATGCATTTGTTTGAATTTTATGGTTTGGTTTCAACAGAGAAAATGATGACTGCTGCCAGGATGTGATTTCATACTTTATGATGGGTTCGCATCAGAGCTGTGACCAAATGGAAATTTTAATCCTGTCATTAACGGCACAGGCATTAGCTTTTTCAGCAGAATAGCTGTGAAATGTTATCAGTCTCCAGCTGCACTGTGTTTTTTTTACTACTTTTGCACAAGCTGTAGTCATATAAACTATCATTCTATTTTATTGTTTATTTATCAGACTTTCATGTAAAAAATGTTTATTTGTGTGAAAATAAGTACAACTGTGCTGAAAATGTTTGTTAGGCTTCTGTATTCACTTATAGGGTGACTGTAGTAACTGCAATGGGACTAATAATTTGCATAATAATTTATTTGTTTCGGCCAAGAATTTTAATTTTGGTACATCCCTAATTCTTAGTACTCATGGCTGCTTGATAAGCATTTTTGACAAACTACCTTGCTCAACTTTTAGTATTATCGATGATGTTTTGATAGAACTTGCAATTAAAATTCACTACAGGTACCCTTTAAATTCTGGTATTTTTTTTAGCACACAGAGCTGATTCATCAGTTACCAAAAACGTGCAATTAACTCACTATCCTTAGACTATCTTTCTGAGAGAAGGAGACTTAGCAGTGGGAATGGTGGGTGAGCATTAAACATTAAGAAAGCCGGTTACCAAGGAGCTCTGTGTGAGTTTTTGGGTTGTGATTTAGCTTTCTAAATGAAGACGGCCTCTTACTTGTATGAGACTGTAAACATTGGACTAGTTTGAGTAAGCCGCTTACATAATCCTGCAAAACCACAATGACATTTAGTGAACAACCAATGTGATTGAAATTGGAGGTTTTTCAGTTTGCTAAAAGACCTCCTACAAGTAAAAGTGCTTTATCCATAGTGATTTCTTCTCAGTTTCAGCAATTAAAAATGCTTTTCTCATAATGAGGTAGATATTTGTGTTGATACATGCTAAGTCACTATCTTCAGTGCACTTCATTGATAGTGAATGTTGTCATTATTTTCTGGTGAAAAGGAAGTATGTAGTGTGCTGGGATGCAAAAATTGCAGACTATTTATATATATATATATATATATATATATATATATATATGTGTGTGTAAACAAAGTGTTGAGACGTGCAGAAATTTGGACTGTTTTCATCCTGGATTTGCACTCAGGAACTCAGTGAATTGAAACGGCTTAGGAATTTGCAATGAAAAAAACAATGAATCTGTAACATCACTCGGTCATTGTTCAACTGAGCAGCATATGACATTGTCTTCGTCTTTACTTTTGAAAAGCACTACATAGCTGCAGTAACTTCTTTTGGGATATACTACTGGTACAAGATCATTACTTTTATCATCATTAGTGCTGCCATTCGACTGTAATTTCTCTTTCTGTCCTTGAGCTAATGGGTCTTCTCTCTCCTCCATGGTCACATAATTGTAAGGTAATCAAATTCTCCCTCTTGAGAGCCAAAAGATGGTGTTTATGCTTCATTTTTGGTCACTCAACTTTGGCGAGATGCAAATTTCCTTTTATACGATGGAGGGAAGCTGTTTTCTCATTACCCCACTCTGGCCTTACGCTTTCAGGCGTTTCTTTTCCCAGAGCTTTAAGACTGTTCATCATTGGTAGGCTATTCATAGTGTTTTTGTTCTTAAAATGTATAAATGTATAAAACAGTCAACTCTGTTTTCTTGTTGTTTAAAGACTACAGAACACAAACGAAACATATTAAACTCTTGTTTTGTTAAAATGGCTAGTTGTAGGCAAAATTTTAGACAAAGAACATCATACCTGTTTAACCTAAACTAGAAACACAGCAAACCACTGCACACAAATCAACACTTAAACTGTCAATGTTGGGAGACATTGTATAAAAGGCTTCACTGCAAGTTGACATTGAGGAAAATAACAATCAGTTTAAACAGGCTAATCCCAATATTGCTTTTCCCAGTGGGATATTATCAGCTGTCTCATGGCCCTGCATTGGGGTGTGATGTTGTGTTTGAGGACCCCTTCTGCACAGTATTTACGTGTAGACAAATGATAAAATTTTTGAGTTTGTTTGATAGATCTAATGATTTGAATAGCAGTTCACACACAAGCCTACATGTTGGTACGTGGATTCACTGAAACATTAGACCAATTTTAATAAGTACTAGGCACAGTGTGGATGAGCGTCCACCGACCTGAGGTGCTGATATATAAGAAAATGTGGAGAAAATGGTGGAAACTTTTACCAATTCCTACCACACCATTCTTGCAGTTTCGTTTAATTAGCATTACATTTTGTGATTGCAAGAAGACTCAAAGACCCGCCTGTTGAACCCGGACCGACTTATTTATTTACAAACATGCTGACTTTTTCTGTAGTGTTTGTAAATGTATGATATAATGGTTATGTTTAAATTTGGCTTGTGGTCAGATGGATTTTATTAATTTATTGCTAAGGAGATTTCAGTAATACCTCATTATGTGCTGTTTAATATCTTGTTGATGTTGCAAGCTACATTTTTAGTTTTTAATCTGTTGGTTGGTATGGTTCGAAATGATCATTTTACACATAATTGATAACTCAAGTCAACCTCTTCCACAGACAATACTGCACAAACCATACATTTATTAGAAAACCCAATGATGCAAAACCCTGATCTCATCAGACTTTCTTAGATATTTGTTAAGTACTGTACTGAGTATTGACCTTGATTGTTATAACTGTCACAGACACATTAAGTGCTGTATTCACTTTAGCAGTACAACTGTGAAATAATTAATTATGAAACAACTGACTAGCACTTTTTACTTCCCTGAACCAAATTTGTAATAATTTTGGATTATTTCCTTATTCTCATTTTGTTTTGACATTTTATTTTTAAATTCAGGTAATTTGTTCTTAGAGCAGATTTGTTAGTTTTGATTTGTTTTTGTTTTTTGGAAAATGCTTCGTTTTAGTTTAGTTTGTATAAATTTGGTGTTAGTTTTGTTGCTGGTTTCTCTCTCCAGCTGCCATCGGGTGCTAGGTGGGGGTACACCCTGGACAGGGAGCCAGTCCATCACACAAGACACAGTCATATGCAGTTGTGTATACTGTGCCACTTTCTCCCAACTTTTGATGTAGCCACTTGTTTTTAGTTTTTATTGCAGTTTGTTTTTCACTCATTTTAGTTAACTACAATCCCCATGCCTGCCTGAACACGCTGTCTTTCTACTACAGCTCTACCATTGTCCTTAAAAGAACTAATGCTTCTACACGCGTACAAAAGAAGAACATTGCTTTAAAACCAATTTTTCAGTTAATGTGTAAGAAACCAAACTTTCTCTAAATCCCTTTTCCAACTTGGGAGAGAAAGAATGGATCAGACAGAGCCCACAGGGCTGTTGGATGCAGCAGCAAAGATGAGTTGGTTTGTAACTTCCCAAAATTTTAACCTACGTTTTATACTGGTTGGTTCATACATTGTTGTTTTATATTTAGTAAAGTGAATTAGAGCTGCAACTAATGATTATTTTTGTAGTCGACTAATCTATCAATCATTTTTTTTGATTAGTCGGCTAATCATATTATTGTTTTTGTTTTGAAACATATTTTTTAATCGCTATTTTAACCCACCTGTGAACGTGACCCTGTTGTACTCTGACAGCATGTTTTACAGAAAAGAAATAAAACAATGACAAGACAAAATAATGCATTTATAGTAGTTGTATTTTCAACATGAGAAATTGTGATCTAAATAAATTAAATTATACAAAGTGAATGTGGTCTTCAACAACTGCTTGAGTCATAAGTAAAAAAAAAAAAAAAAAAAAAAGTAACAAAAGATAGATAAGGTTCTGGTGGTAAGAGTTGTGCATGGTAAGGTGTTGTCTGGGTGGAAGGTCTGTATCACCCTCAACCATGGATTTTTGTCTCATATCAATGACTGTCATATTCAGGATGCTCTCTGTTAGTACATTAGCCATTTGGGAAGTGCATGAACCTCTCCTCATGACAAACTTATCAAAACGCCTTTGCTTAGGAGCGCCATTAAAAAAATAATTTTTTAAAAAAAAAAGATGCACTGTATATTAGTTCACAATTTAAAGATTACATGTGTTTATCACCAGAAAATACCTATTACAAATGATCAGATTACCTTACAAGTTAAGAGAAATTTAATCATTTATCAATATTATATAAAATTACACAATTGATAGTGGATTAAATAATTTGACTATTCATAATTAATGCGTGTATAAGCAGAAAACAAGGTATTGTAATTCAAATCAGGTTTAGTGAAGTAAATTATGCATAAACATAACTGAACTAGCGTTTGCTAACTTAGCAGGCTTAGCTTCTTCTGTAGTTTTCTCACAGATGAGCACTAAACAAACGTAATAACTATTTCAATCATAGTTTGTTGGCTAATGAACAAATCTGCATGTGATTTAAAATAAAATATTCTTGCGATATCAACCTGACTTATGATCTCACCTTTCCACTGGACATGAAGAACGTGGAACACCAGCTGCAGGGTGCTTGCATTTACCATGGAAACCAGTTGTACCTTAGATAGTTTACATCTAACTTATTTCGCTGCTTTATCTTCGCTGAAATGTTCCCACACTTTAGAAACTTTAGGTCGAAGCTTTCGGGCTTCTTCAACAGTTTGTTATGCCATTCTTCCTCACTTGTATTTTCCAATTTCCATTGAAACGGTCAGGTGGGAGTGGTACTGCCTCCCGCAGTTCATGTAAGGATCTGCATCAGGAAGTGGCCGCGCCCCGGTTTTTATCATTTGTTATTGTTTACAAGATTAAACAACGCGTCGACACTATAAAGTCTGCGTCGATTAATTTTTGTCGTCAACGTTATCGATGATGTTGACTAATCGTTGCAGCCTTAAAGTAAATGAAGGTTGTATACAGGGCTTGAACATTTATTAAGTCCACATCATCTTAGATTTGGGTATACTTGGATGGATGACAAAAATACTTTATATTCTGCTCCATTTTGATCAGCAGCCATTTGTTTTCTTTTCAGTTAAGGTATGAAGCGTCAGCATAGTCCGAGAGGAGACACGAGGAACAGAATGATGGATGAATGACTTCTAGTAATTAGTTGAATTAAGCCAGAGTGGTGCAGCTTGAGATTCCCTCGGCCATCTTGAAAGTGTTTCAAATAGCTGCATTTGAACTAGGGCTGTAATCAACCAAGGAAATGGTTGGTCGACCAAAACTATGGCACACGTAGCGATTAGTCGACCAAAACAAAAACGGAGAATGAATGAGCATGTGCAGAGGAGGACAGGGAGAATGAAAAAGAGAGACAAATATTTTGTTTTGGCATTTTGTAGTGCAGATTTTCTTTTAAACACAGACCATTTATGATATGAATCTTATTCAAGCTTTGACCAGAACCCGACAAAGCAAAAGTGAAACCTACGGGTCCGACAGACATTAGGGATTTATGTCAGAGCCTGACCTGAAACCGACAATTACAACCTATTTTTCCTCATACAAATGACATATTTATGTTTGTATTAGTGGTAAGCCTGCTTTTATTAACAGACATCTGAGTCAACATCAGATCAGCACACAGGGAAACAAACACAGGTCCGCAGTGCCAGAGACAACAGTGGATCTATTTACATAATTCACGTATCAAATATAAGGATAATCTATGTTCTTGTGCAGAAAAAGGAAGCTATCCCACTGACACACAAGACTGTGTTAAGACCGCTTATGCTAACCTCTTCATAAAAGGAAGAGACCAAGTTAAAAGTACACGGCTTATTGTTATCAAACCACAAAGAGCCACTGATTTACTTATGGTAAGATTTAACACTTGTATGGAAGGATAAAAGCTGACATGTCACACATGTGAAATACATGTTTAGCCTAAAACTATCTGTCTCAATTTGTGAAACTCAATATTTTTAAATAATATTTCATGTGATCACAGACAAAGCTGGTAATGCAACTATTGTGATTACACCTAAATATCCTGTTAGTACTGCTGTCAGATATTCAACCATAGATTTGTGACATATTATCAGATATAAAATAAACAAGATTCAGCAGCAGTGGTTTATATTAAACAGTAAAAACCTAATAGTTATTTTTCCTTTTGTGTGCTTTTTTTAAGAAAATAATTTCATTATGAATTAAGAAATAAATGCCAAAATTGACCCTATAATATTAATTAGTTCTGCCAGGTGTGCACTGATTTATTATTTACAAACTTGAGTTGCACATTTTTTTTGATTAAGCATCTATTTAATTATATATTTGTACATTTAACAGTTTATTTTTTTAATGTTTTTTTTTTTTTTTTTTTTTTTTTTTTTACCATAGTTTCATTGACCTGTTTTTAAATGTTAAATATTAAGTTTAAAATAAAAGTATTTAAATTTTTCCTTCTGGTCCTTATTTTGAATAGTTCAAAAAAATTATTGATATCGACCGATATGAAACACTCTAGTGATACACTTTTCAGGCATATCGCCAGGCCCTTAACTATTGATTATTTCTGAAGTTATTCTGCCTAGTGTGATTTATTATCAATACTTTTGCAGTTGTGGCTTTTGAAAAGTGCTTTAAAGGAGAAGTTATTATTTCCTGCACCCAAAGGGTTAAAAAGCAGCTGCAACTCCCTACAAAGCCGTTTAACTGACTAAATTTTCCTGATGTCTGAGATTACATTTTTCGCTTGACAGTATGTTTTGTATTCAAGTTGAAAATCAACAGAACATTTGGGTTAAAAATAAATTGATTTTCACAATTTGGGATTTAGGTATGGAGCCTCGATGATCATCATATGTAATCCAGTTCTCATTCATTCCATCTTCTCTGACCACTATCATTTGGAAATAACTAGCCCACTGAAGAGAGAGACACTCAAAATTCAATTTCAATCAAGAAATCTGTTACATAATTTTCCAGACAAATCTATTTTCCGTGTCTGACATATTGCCCCGGGACAGAGAATGATTTTGGAAAAGCTGAGCATGAGCACTTAGATTCAGTGGCTCTTTCATGCAAGTTATATCTGTGAGATATGTTGTCAGTGTGAGTGGTCTTCTCCTACACAGATTGACTTTTCTGACTCACTTCCAGCACTTGTCAAAGTGAGCTTTGCATTTCCTTGTCTCACCATCTACTCTTGTTGCTAGGAGACTGATCTGTTTTTGTAATCTTCTTGTTATTCTTCTTTTGAATCCCAGTCTTCCATTTCTGGAATATCTGTAAATCAAACTTAATAATTCCCACAAATGAATAGGTTTATGACTAGATTAGACAACTGCTGGTATCCTATACAATTGAAAAATAAAGGCTTACGGATTTCCTGCCTTGTCATTTTTATACTGGTCTATTGTTTCAAGGAGTGACCTAGAAATCCCAGACATGTATTAAAAACGGGATGTTCTATTATTGATCTGAGCTGTTACGGTCTTAAAAATGGAATGCTTCACACTTTTCTCCTCTTATATAGAGAGGGATGTCTTTGAATCTAAATTTAGGGCTATTATTTGCATTTTGTGTTGTCGGATGGAGATCAGACTTCATACTGCATGAAGTTTGATTCCACATGCGCTAAACTTTAAGTACTAGAAGAAAAACATTTAATTAAACAGACCTTTGGTATGGTATGGTAAACATGTAAAAAGTCACCCTGTACGTGCCACTTCTTAACATATAGATTGAAATTATTTGAAGTGAAACTGATAAATGATCTCGCTCCTCTCTAAATCGTTCCACTTCTGCTTCTTCATTTGCCCATTTTCTCCCTGAGGTCAGCTGATCAGCTGCTCCTGATAGTGGTTAAAATGAAGCATAAGCTGCCTTTACAGTTGCTGATCTTTAACTGTGGAATGTACTGCTTCTTTACGTTTGGCAGGCTTTATCACTCTGACACAACATCTCTGTAGCAAATTGGTTTTGATGCACATTTTGTGTAACCTTGCCTGCAAGATGGATTCTCCTGGTGTTCAAAAACACCAGAATCCATCTTGTACTGTTCCCGCCTTTGCCTTTCGAAATTTCGAATGGTTTAGGGTGGGATATCCGGGTGTGATGAAGGCAGAAGCGCCAAAGCAAAACTGGCGCATGTGCAGTTGTGGGGAGAGGAACTAGCTGGGCTACCGCTATTAGCATAGCTTTGAATCAAAATAGAAAGATGTCGACGCAGGAGGATGTTAACGTACCCTTAACTCACATACTCGTGTTGCAAAAACGGCAAAAGTTACTTAACGATATAATGACCGCAGCATTACTATCCCAAAAGAAAGTTTTCACCAGCGGAGCCTTGTTGTTGTTGTTGTAGCAGCGTCTCAGCAGCGCATGCCGATGACATAATTTGTTACCATGTGGTTGGCTAAAACAAATCATAGTGGACAGACGCTTCGCCCAATCATCTTCAAGCGTTCTGTTGATGTCCCTCCCTGGTTCCGAAAGGATTCACCAGACACAGACCCAGATCGATGTGGAGAACTCGAGTTAGAGGGAGTTCTACACATCAATCTGACTCTTGCCAGGTTATATTTTGTCTGTACATTCAAAACATTTTATTCCATATTTTAATTGTTGAATTTTTTTTTAAAATGTGTTTTTGTACATATTGTGTCACTCTTTAGCATTACTTCCCAACCTTTTTTTGTTTTTTGTAATTTGAGCCACAGGTAGCACTCCAATAGTACGCCTTTTTATTTTTTTATTAACCTGAAATTGGGAGAAACTTTTAACAATTGTCACATATAGTGTCTGAAATGGGTTTGTACTCGTAATCATCATTGTTAGAAATAAATTTGTGATTGTTTCCAAGTACCCACTGCCAGGTCATTAAATACCCCGAGGGGGTACGTGTACCCCAGGTTGAAAACCAGCCACAGTGCCTGAAAGTATTTGATTTGACTTAGATTTGTTTAAATTTATATCATGATGAAAAGCTTTTGGTCTGTTTGTTCAAAGTGCTGTAGTAGGCTTAGATAACTGGATTACATTTCTAGTGACCAGTGTTTAACAAAGAAGCTTTTTCTTTGCCTTAACATCCTTTTCTTCCTCTCTCTATCTTTCGCTATCACATATAACTGAATGGGCCTGTCAGTATTCAATAAAAGCTGGTTTCTTGCCCTGCAGCGGTGAGGACATATCAACAGTGTGTGGTCACACTGATTGAGCCATTGGTCAAGTTTTTCTTTGTGAAACTGTTCGCATCCACCAAATTTAATCTGTCAGACTGAGGTACTGTGGGCAGCAGCACAATAACATTGTGTTGGTTTTCAATGTTTTTTGGTTACTGGTTTTTTTTACTTGTGAACATGCACACATTTGCACAGGAAACAGATATAAAAGCAACGCGATATTATTAATATAGAGCACATAGATTTATAATTGTAATTGCGTGAATGGTAATTGATTACAATTATGACTTAATTATAATTGTAATTGAAAAAATATGTTGCTGTGGTAATTGTAATTGCGTTCGGATAATTGACTTTGTAATTGTAATCAATGTGGAAATTCTATAAAAACTGCCAATTACGATTTAATTTAATGCAAACCTGGGGAACCATGTTACACTTCTATGGCTTACACATGTATAAATATTAGAATATGTTTTGGATCAAGTTTTCCCACTACCTGTCAGTTCTCTTAAGGATCATTTTACCATTTTTGACAAACGACTCAGTCGCCCACACCAAAAATATGAATACCAATATTTTCATGGATAAGGAATTCTAACCAGATAACCAAGAGTGTATTTTACAGCTGATTTAAGACATGGGTGGGTCAAACTGTCTCGCTAACACAAGAGGAAGGTTATGTTTTATGGGGTTATTTATTTCAGGTTCAGTAATTGTGATTAATTGGAATTGAACTTAAGCAATTGAGAACATAATTGTAAGTGACTTTCAGGAGGAAATTGTAATTGAAAAAAATGGCGTTAACCATAATCATAATTGAGTTGAAACTGAAAATGGATAATTGAGGAAGTAATTGAAAAAAGTTCAACATGTGAAAATAAGTTTCAAATGATCAAGTTTGATGATGACTATATGCAATAGTGTGATTATTAAGCGGTGATATTTCTTTGCGAATGAGCAAAATAAAAGTAACTTTGAAATAAGGCTGAGTTACTTGCTGACAAGTTTCAGCTTTAGACTAAATCCATCTTTTCTTACTGACAATGAGACTTTCCTGTTGAAACACAGGCTTAAGCTGCAATACCCTCAAATATTAAACGGAGAATAATAATATGCTTCTGTATACTGTATGTGATGGTTTGAGTGGAAAATGTTTTTAACATTCATCCATTTTGTCCCTGCTGATGTTGCTCACTGAGAGACTGCTCATCCCCATGTGCAGCCATGTGGGAGCATGAGGAAGAATGAAAATCTGCAGTAATGGCAACATCTGGTCTTCCCAAATGAATTATGATAGATGGCAAATTTTAACTCGCCATGGCTAGCTATCTACTTATAATTTTTGACTCAGTCAGCTACAATGGATGGTTCTGTGGTTCTAGCTGGTTTATTTTTTTATTTTCTTTGTTTTTTGGCCTATTACCTGTGATTAGACATGGCTGATAAATCAGATCATTGTCTCTTTAATAGATGCGAGTAACATCTGTAAGACTTCTAAGCCTGCTTTAAAATTCTTGAGCACATGCTTGCCTACTAATGTGTTGTGTGTTGATAATGGTTTTCTCTCTGCATTATAGTGTTATTGCATCAATCATAGCCATTACTTTTCTAGCTTTTGTTGGCAGTTATGGTAATCCTTTCTAATGTGGCTATTGTATATGGTAAATGCTCGTGACACTTGTCCTTGGATTATCTAGATGGAAAATATATACCATGGCATTGCCAAGCCATATTTACCAAATATTCATTTCTTATGTGATTCGTGATGTAGGGCAAAGGCTCGAGTAATAATATAAGCTGCCCCCATCATCCTATTGACAATAGGTTTTGATTTTATCATCCCCGCCACAAAGTGTGACGGGTGATATAGGTTTGAGCTCCATCTGTCCGTGCGTCCATCCCTCCAAGTTAAAGGGGACAGCTTTTCTCAGAAACTGTTTAAGATAGGATAACCAAATTTGGTGTGTGGCTTCAGGGTATCAATACCTTGAAGGAGTTCGAAAATAAGAAGCGCGCAATTATTTTTTTCTGGAGTTATTGCCCTTGTTCCGTTTTTTTTACTCTTTTCGGGGTGTCTTCAAAGGGGACAGCTTTAATCAGAAACTGTTAAAGATAGGATAATCAAATTTGGTGTGTGGCTTCAGGCTATCACTATTTTGGTGGAGTTCGAAAATGAGAACTGCACAATTAATTTTTCCGGAGTTATTGCCCTTGTTCCGTTTTTTTTGCTCTGTTCGACGTATCTTCAAAGGGGACAGCTTTTCTCAGAAACTGTTTAAGATAGGATAACCAAATTTGGTGTGTGGCTTCAGGCTATCACTACTTTGGTGGAGTTCGCAAATGAGAACCGCACAATTATTTTTTCCGGAGTTATTGCCCTTGTTCCGTTTTTTTTCTCTGTTCGAGGTATCTTCAAAGGGGACAGCTTTTCTCAGAAACCGTTTAATTCTGTTTATTCTGATGTGATAATATTTTCTTATGTATACATCTAAGTTAGATTTAGGAAATGGTTGTGAGTTATAATGAGAACCAATCTGGCGGGAAATGTTGATGACTTTTTTTTGGTTTGAACTATGTGTATCATATTCAACAACCATCGGACAGATGGGCTTATTTTGAACAAATTCCATGAATTTTTCCTGTATTGTACCATAATTTCTTATGTCTGTTATGTTATTGAACTGTGCATTGTTTTTTTAGATCAAAATCTCTTTCAAGACTAACCTGTGATGAATACAAAATGAAATCAATGAATACATGCATTCAAAAAGTTGTACTAAGAAATAAAACAGCCCCCCTTTCAAGTCTCCATTAAACTTACCGTAATGCACACAAAAAATTGACACTTTTTGCTCCCCATGATCACGCAGGTAATATTGACGTGAAAATAATTCCAAGCATCTGCTTAATTCAACCACGTGCTGATGGAGACTTGAGAATGAGTGAGAAATATTTGTTTGTGCAGGCAAGAGGGCAAATGGGTTTATAGATGGCTACAGGGAAGGAATAACAAATGTCCACATCAAATACAAATTTTACAAGGTTCCGTTGAGAATGTATCTTAAATATTTGGCCTTCAATATGCTGTTGTTAAAGTTTTATGGAAAATTTCAATAGTCACAAGACTGCTGTGATTTTGCATCTTCATGATTTGTTTTGGCAAACCTATAAAGTTTTGGTAATATATAGTTTTGGTAATATTGTTTCTTATCATTCTAGATACGATTACAGGGAAATGCTGTACAACTCCACATTCTGTTTGGTTCCTCGAGGACGACGGCTCGGTTCCTTTCGCTTCTTAGAGGCTTTGCAGGTCAGTGAAGATAAGACACAGAAGATTCATTCAACATGTTTCATAATAGACCAAACACCTGAAATTGTGTTCAAAAGTTTTCCTACATTATCTGCATAATAAGACAAAGTTCAATTAATTCTATTCCTAATTCCTTTTGTGCCACTCCAACTGACTAATTATGTTATTAGTTCTGCCCTCTTGCTTTAGGTGTAGAGAAGATTAGGCTTCTCTAGTGAAAGTAATTATTGCTCAGACAACAGACAAGCTTAAAGACTCCTCACATGTTGAGAATGCATTAGTATCCAAGGTTGTTTTCTGTTTTGTTTTGTTTTGTTTTTTTAAGTAAAAGAGTTAATGAAGTGTGTTTTTTGTTTTTACCCTAATTCAAATTTGCTTCTTAAGCTACCTTAAATAATTATTTGTTTAGGAATTGTTCTGTTTTCTATTATCCCTTGGAATTGTTTTTTGGTTTTTTAACCTTTCTTGTTCTGGTGCAGGAAAACAAAGGCCCTGACCTTTGTGAATGCAGATTAGGTCCCTCACTCTCGTCTAAATAAGTCCAATTGAAGTAGATTTTCTTTTTCCTGCAACCCAGGCATTATTCTTTTTCATTTTCATTTTCTGTGATTTTGAGTTAAGGTTCAGAAACGGTACTTTTCCCTCTTTGGACTCTCTGTGGATCCCCTGCTACACTTTAACTGCTGCTGTTATTGTCCTCAGGGTTTTGGTATGAGGCACATTTCTATTTGTCAGACACATACAGCGAAACTCGGAACAAAGTAGATGTTTAGGAGGAGAGGGGTGAATGGCCAGGGGTTTTAAAATCAGATATGGGTAATTCCAATCCTCAGTGGTAAAGAAAACTGGAAAATAATTGGACCCCAGGGAAAAGGGCACATTGAAGAGTAGACTAATGATTAGACCGATGCAAAAAGCAAGAATGTTTCATATTCCATTGAGGTAAAAAGCAAAGGTTGAACACAGCGCTGCTTGAAGCATGATCTTGACCTTGTCTGTCAACTTCCATTCTAGTGTTTTTTGAGAAGGTAAATTGAATTAAGTGTAATGGAGAATTTAAGAAGACAGAAGGCAAATAGGCTAAGTTTTCCAGTGGAACAGTGCAGTGATAATTTTCACACTGTTAGAGCTATAAAGAAATGTTGTTAGGGAGGATGGGCCTATGTGCCAATGCTCTGCATTTCTGTAGGCTCAGGTTATATTAATAATAATAATAATAATAATAATAATGTAACCTTTATTGATCACTGTAGTGAAATTCTTCTCCCATTTGCCCAGAGGGGTAGCAGTAGTGCATGAAAAGCAGAATACTTTAAATTATAGAGATCATAATGCACAGACTTCTATTCCTCTGCATGTGGGTGACTTCCTACGAGAGGATTGTGTCATGGCAGTCTCTAGTTGATTGCTCTGTAAAAGCAGATTGGTAAAGCACAGCAGCCTTTCAGCAGATTGCTACCTTTTAGTGATGATGCTAAGTAAATTAGATGGGCTCTGCAGCACTCTGAAACTGCTGTGTTTGTGCCCGTGTGCACTTGTCTGCACACAATATGTCGAGTGACCAATCAGAGAATGGTACCCTGCTTAAAAGATTATAGGATCGGTCAGTGCAGCTAGAAGGCTTCATATACCATCCAACTGTCTCTGTCACACACACGCCTGAGTGCAATTGTAATCTGTGAGACACAGGCAGCGGTTTAAGGATTACATGTGCCTCCCTTTCCCTTCTGTGTACTTACAAAGCCACACCGCAGTGAGGGACTTCACTTAGACTGGAATTGCTTGATTAAAAAGTTCCTCACTAAAGATTTCATGTTTATTCTGCCATGAGTACTAGACATTCTATTACATTAATTTATCTGCACTGACTGATTGCACCCGTACACATACCTGTGTAATACTCATCTACCGAGCAAAGTGGTTTTCACTTGGTTTTCTTGTTTAATCTAGAAATTGTTGTAGCTGTCATACATTTCATTCTGTGTTTGTGCCGTGAATCTTGCAGGCAGCTTGTGTGCCAGTGATGCTAAGCAATGGCTGGGAGCTTCCTTTTTCAGAGATCATTGACTGGAATACAGCAGCTGTAATAGGAGATGAACGACTGCTATTACAGGTAGCAAAATGTTAAGTTAAACTAAAATAAGTAAACCTGTATACAAAATATTGTTTAAAAAAAACAGGTATATTCTTTCAGATGTCAAGTTTGTCACCACATAAGCAATACTACATTGTACATTATATTATTTTGTTGTCTGGTTGTAATAACTTAACATATTCATTTTGTATCTCTGTTGAAACTGTCTCAGATTACAGTATTTTTTTTCTCTTGACAATGCATACTCATTCGGCTCATGCAGGCCTGTGTTGTGTTGGGCTGTAACTTTTGTTTTGTCTAGCCCAAACTATGCTAACAGAAGGTATTTTGTCCCAGATTCCCTCAACAGTGCGATCCATCCACCAGGATATGATTTTGTCTATGAGACAACAAACACAGTTTCTATGGGAGGCTTATTTTAACTCTGTGGAGAAGATAGTGCTGACCACATTGGAGGTATAAACACATGCATTTATGTTTATGCACTTCACACAGCCTAGTAACTAGTTTGGTGTTTCAATGTTCACAAATTTTTACATGTAATTTGACAGTATAGTTGCAGATGTATTACCGATGATAAATCCAGTTTAATGATTGTGGGAAATAAACGGTTAAATATTGCAGTCAGGTTTTGATGCTACATCCAGGTATGCCTATAAAATCAGTTTGTATGCTACATTTACAAACCCAAGGAGGATGATCTCGGCTATATTTGCATTTGATGTCATTATATGGTAATACAGCATGAGGTTGATGGTGTTTTTGCCTGAAAACCACTGATTCAGTGAGCCGCTCTAAACAGTGTTGAGGTAAAGCATCAGTTTATCTCCTCAGTGAGTCAGCCAGGGTTTAGGTTACTGTGGTTTGTGGCTGCGCTGCAGCTCCAATGAATGCTAAATATTTCATTTGGCTGTTCTCACACTTTGTGGATGCTCTGTTGGAGCAGTTGATGCTATAAACCTGCAGTTCTGACTAACAATGATGTTTTAAGAAACCACAAAAAACCTTAATCTAAATTTGGATAGTTGGGGAAAGACCTGATTTCCTTCTTAACTTATTTAAAATACAATCTTAGCCTTTTGCTTCTGATCTCAATAATATGTAAGCTAACAATCTAACTATGTTGTCTGCAGGTAAAAGCACCACACATCTTAGTTGTATTAAAATATTTGCTCTCACACTCCTTATTCCTTGAGGCACTCCATTAGTCATGATTATTCAACTGTTCTTTCTGAAACAATTACCTGTAATTAGTGTTTGTGCTTATGCTTTGCATAGCAAACATGTTCAGACATTTGGACATAAAACCCTACATTTGAGATTTAGGAGTTACAAGCTTTAGAAAAGAGCATCACTGTTTTTAGAAACTGTAAGCGTTCGCCTTGGTAGACATGCTAATGGGAATAAATTGACTTGAGATTGGGGTAAAAGAAATTAGTTGTGCGGGGTTAGACATGATCATCTAATTATACAGTAGGCTTCATTTAAAGTCTGTACGATGCTTGTTAATAAAAGTGCCTGTGTGTGTTTGTTTCTGTCTGAGCAAGAGCACGGAATCTGTTTACACTTGATTTTGTTACAACGCATTGTATCTTTGTATATTATTTTAGTTTGACTTCAAATGCTCACAATCTGTTGAAAAGGCTGATTGTATGTTTTTATAGATCATACAGGACCGTGTGCTCCAGCACACATCAAGAAGTAGCCTCATGTGGAACAGTCTTCCTGGAGGTCTTTTCACCCTGCCTCAGTACTCCACAAACCTGAGGGACTTCCCTTTCTACTACGCTAAACTGGGTTCGTCCTTTCATTATACACATTATATTTTTAGAAAGGTTCGGTGACAACGCACCCTTATTTAGTTTGACAGATTGCCGTTTTCCAGTAATTGCTGCTACATGGCAGACAGCTTCATGACTATCTAGCACTGTTTGATTTGTCTCAGAGAGAGTCAAAGACTAACTGGCAATGTTTTAGTTTAGCTTGATTAATTAGCAATATTTGTGACTTGTTGTTGACACTGATAAAACATGTTTTTCCTTTGCAAACTGAATTAAATGTGATCAGCTATGCTGTATTATATAATTGATTGTGGGCTGTTGTCGGTAAAGTATCTCACATGAACAAGGTATTTCAGAGAAGTGATGGTGGTGGCCAAACACAATCTACAGTACTTCCCATGTGCTGCACAGCATGTTTGTGTGGTCCTTGTGATTGACGTCTCTTTTATGAAACGATGGAAGTTGCCATTGAATTAAACAAATTGTTTATTTATTTATCTATCTATCTGTCTTACTTTCAGGTGTCAAGCCTTTGCCCCAATTTACAGCCATCATTCATGTGGTCACTCCTCTGGTATCCCAATCACAGCCTGTAATGAAGCTACTTGCGGCTGTGGCTAAATCCCAGTACTGTGCTCAGGTAAATAGAATCCCACTACCTAGAAATGCATAACTTACCTATATAAATAATTCAGGGCTGTACGTTTATTTTTTTTAGCTACAATTTTAATGTAATTTTTGTTCCTTTTTTGTGCTTGGTGTTAAAGTTGTGTGTTTGTGTGTTTTTTGTTAAATATAAACCCTTTTGATGCTTTTCTCCTGACTGATATTCTTCCATTTACAAAATGTGAACATGAATAAAATCTTCCTTAAAATGTTTGAATAAAAGCTAAATAGAAACACGAATACACTTAGCCTGTGATTATTCCGATGCAGGTAATAGTTGTGTGGAACTGTGACAGATCTCTTCCTGCCAAACACCGCTGGCCCACCACCTCAGTCCCAATTATTGTCCTTGAAGGTGAAAGCAAGGTAAATCCCAGCCTCACACGTATCTCACTTCCTGATTACGCTCATTAAAACAGATATTCTTCAATAGAAGAGCCACTTTGCATCACTTGAAGGTTTTCATTTTCCAAAATAAACTTATTGAAGTTTGTCAGCTTTATATTTGGCTGACTTGAAAAGATCAAACACCTTCTACAATCACTCAGTGCTGCTTTCACATGTAAAAATGCCTATCTTACCAGGTTATAAGCAGTCGGTTTCGACCCTATAATACCATTCCCACTGATGCCGTGCTCAGCCTGGATGAGGACACCGTGCTATCTACCACAGAGGTATGGCTGGCAATAAAACCTCACAATTTTCTTCCTGTTTCTATCATATCTTGGGTTTATCATCTCTTCTCTCCATTTTCCATCAGGTGGACTTTGCCTTCACAGTGTGGCAGAGTTTCCCCGACCGCATTGTTGGTTACCCAGCACGCAGCCACTTCTGGGACAGCAATAAGGAGCGATGGGGCTACACCTCTAAATGGACCAATGATTACTCTATGGTTCTGACTGGTGCATCCATTTACCACAAGTAATAACAATCACCTGTTCATCTACTTGAGTCAGTCCTAAAACACTTTCTTCCTCTTGCTATTTCTTCACATATCTTGCTTTTCTCCTTTTAGATATTACCACTACTTGTACACCACGTACCTTCCAGCTAGTTTGAAGACCATGGTAGACCAGATGTCTAACTGTGAAGATATCCTGATGAATTTTCTGGTGTCATCAGTGTCTAAACTCCCACCTATTAAAGTCACCCAGAAGAAACAGTACAAGGAAACCATGATGGGACAGGTGAGGCATTATATTTGATTTTAGTCTTAAAAAACACTCAATAAAACAACAAGTAGCTCTTGTAATCTCAGGATAGCTACATTGCTTACTTCATTTTCTTATTTGTCTTTCACACAACCCATGCTTACCTCTCCTCTGTCCATCCACCACTCAGAGCTCCCGGGCATCTCGCTGGGCAGACCCGGACCACTTTGCCCAGCGTCAAACCTGCATGAACAAATTCTCCAACTGGTTTGGAACCATGCCTCTTGTTCACTCTCAGATGAGGCTAGACCCAATCCTGTTCAAAGACCAGGTGTCCATATTACGGAAGAAGTACAGAGACATTGAGAGGCTATAGCGCTCACACAACATGGCAAAGGACGAGTCAGTAGGTGGACGAAAAGAGAAAAGCAGATCGTCATGATGATGAAGCTTTCGGTTTCCGTTTGTCCTCTTTTTGGCTGCTCTAATTCTTCTGGGATAGTCGCTGAGCACACTTTAGTGTTTTCTGAACAATCACCCCAACTGCTGAAGGACACCCATGGACTTAATCGTATCTTCAAGCAGAACTGGTTAAAGTCGAACACCCTCTGATGCTCAGTGTCAAAACAGAGACAGGTTACTTTGTACTCCAGCGTGCTGAGGGGGACGTTGTGCTCTGTACACTATGCACAGGTTCTTCAATGTTTATGCTGACAGAATATAATTGACAGTTATGAAGAAGGTACTATTTTGGATTGTGTTGCTAAGCTAGTTTTATACTGTGAATGAATGGCCAGCACTATCTTTCATGTTTGTCTTAAACAAGGTCAGATCAAAGACAGATTCAGACCGACAATGCTTCGACCACAGAAGCGACTTTACGCTTGTTGATCTGACATTCAGTGCCTCACAGTTTAGTCAATGGGATCTGGGAATTTCAAGCATGAGCACCTTGATTTTGCTGCTTCGAGGGGAGTTTTTGGTGCTTTTTTTTTTTTTTAAACTTGTATCTTTTTGATAAGTGATGGCAATGTGGATCTTATAGTAAACTCAGTGGGTCTACATTATTTCTGATGAATTACAACAAAAAAAGGGTTTTTCTCATGTTGAACAAACAGGTGTTTAGTTATTAATTTTAAACAACTTCTGCTCTGCCTTTGAGTTAATCCCTGTCAATGATCACCGATGCTGAGAAATGTCTGTACGGTTCACTAACTGTGTTCATATGAGCAACAAAATTTCCTTTGTGTTTGTTTTTAAATTTGATAAAAGGTTAAACGACATGCTTGACAGTGGATGCGTGCTGGCCTGTGGGAAAATGGTGTCGTGATTTTTTTTTTTTGGTAAGGGAAGGATGAGCACTGACAGTAGGGCAAACCATCTTTTCTTTATAAATGTATTCTGTCATCTTGTCTTTCCCTATGTGTCCTCCTCCTGACAGTTTCACCGTTGAGTGACAGATATCCTTATATCATGCAGACTGTTTATCAATGAACAAATGTATCTACAACACTAATATTTTCAACACTAATTCAGATTATTTTTTTCCAGTATCTTTGATAATTACAAAATCCCACCTTGAAAACGTCTGATTGGCTGTTTTTCCTCATTCTTTGCATCTACTGACCTCAATCTGTGTTTTAAATCTTGGAAACTCATCAGATTTGCTGCACATCTGTATATTATTGACTTGTAGATCTCTGATTTTGTTTGGCTTTGGCCCACAGACTTGCTTAAACCTTCACAGTTTCATATTGCACAGCTCTCATTGAATCTTGTGCTCAATCATATCATTTGATGAATGTTATGATTTACTGACACCCGGATGTGTTTATGGGATATGCATAATGAAGGGAAATGCACTGCCTATTGAGTATTTTTGTATTTTTCAGAACATTTTAGGAAAATTAACCCTCTTGCTCACAATCACAAGTTTGTTCCTCGCCAATCTTTTACATGTGCCATTATTGTCATTATTTTGATTATATTTATTCTGATTCAATAGAAGCCATGCGTTCTTAAATTGACCTGCATTAATCGCTACTTTTTGACAGAGTGCTGTAGAGGCTCTTTTCTCCTGCTTTTTTTTTCTTTCTGACAGTAAATTAAGGTTCTTCCTCGAGGTAAACATAATGCTATCAAGGCGGATGAAATACGGGCATGAAAAAATTATTACATTTTAGAAAAGAACTTGGTGCAATATCGAAGGCAACACTTTCTTTTTATTTTTTTCTTTCTCCTTCATGACACAGAGAGCAGTGGGCTTAACACTGACGTGCCTTCTGGAGATGGACGCTCTTTTTGTTGTGTGCCCTCTGTAAAACACAGGATCCTATTTGTTCTATTAGCAAGTATCCAGTAATGCAAACTGACACTAAATGGTGTAGTGGAATACCTGAAATACTACTAAATCAATCGCACGTTTAAAACTGACATTTTGTTGCTTTCTGGTATTATTTCTTTGGGGTCTTATAAAATGCCACTATTTACCGTTAGACTTTTTTTTTCTCTTCCTCCCACATCTCTCTCTCTCTGTTGGTGCCAAGACTGTAGGAATACATGCAACAAACAACGTTCTGTACTCTGTGTTCATCTGACAGAAGTATGGTTTGAATGTTTTCTCTTCCCTGCTTTCTTCACTCTTATGTAACTGCAGACCTAATTTTCTAGACTGAGCAATAGGGGAAGAACAATTTTTGTAAAGGCTTTTTATAAAAACGAATGAGGGGAAAAAGTCTACGAATAAAGAGTTTGATATACAATTTGTTTTTGGGTTTGTATTCACTCAATGACGCTAATGTCCTCTTGCTATTTCACGTCCCACAACTGTTCTGCTCGTTACGTTCCTGCATCGTCCCCACCAAACTAAATAAACCTATAGCTTTCTCCCATGCCAAGAAACTGCAGTGTTTACATAAATCTGTCAGAATGATTGGTTTAGACATGCTGCATAAATAACAGCATCAATCCAGGATGATCCCATGGTGCCTGAGAGCTGCCAACTCAGCTGGAGCTACAGCGACAGGAGAGATTACCCCCACCCCTCCTCCAAAACACACACCCAAAGCAAAATGAACAAAAAAATCTGCAGTTTGTAAAATCTGGATAAGGGCCATTTCATATGAGCATTTATCTTTTGTCATGCCAAAACCACATCTGTTAAAGAGATGTTATATATTTTTTTTTTTTTTAAATCATGTGAGTGATACGTGTAACGTGGCTCGTGTCTGTCTCTGCATCCACTGCCAAAAGAAATGTTTGTGTATCATTTAATGGAAAATCAAATCAGTTCAGCCTTTTCTGATCTGTTCCTGATGCTTGATTAAAGAACAACTGGGGAAATGCACCTTGGCTAATGTTATGTGCACGTCAAATATTACAGCACCCCTAAAGACAAAACCTAAAGATACAATTAAAAAATCCATTTCTGTTTATACTTACTGTATATCTTGATATCTTCGGATAATCAGCAAGAAAGCCTAAATGTAGATGTGGTTCCTTTCATGCTTTTTAAACAAATCCACCAATCAGATGTCTGGATTACATTAAGTTGTTTCTTGTTTTGTTTTTGTATTTGTTTAAACCTTACTAATGCTTTACTACTAACACATTTCTTAGAATTGCATGATGTTTTTGGCTTGAGGGAGGGAACAACAGTGAATAGAGAAAACCCCCACACACTATTGAGGTCATGCAAGCAGTGCAGAAAGGCCAAGAACAGGAACCAAACTCACAACCTTCTCTTTAAAAAGACAAGGTTGTGCAGATGCATCAAGCCTCCAATATATTTACTCCCTTAATCCAATCTAGTCTGTCCTTTGTATACTTTCAGTTGTTAAATATAGGGTACATTTATTTTTGGTTTTTCTGACATAAAATTGGTGAAAATTATCAAATCATTTTGCAGATCACTAACAGTTCTTTTTAAATAGACCACCTGCCATTATTAAACAAGATTATCAGTCCTTTATTATTTTTTTAATGCACATATGATTGCATGTTACTATATACATCTAGTTCGAGACTTTGCTTTCAGGCCAGACTTGTAAAATCCTGATAACGTATAAGCTCTACAATAACATGAGGCTCTGATTCTGGTAAAATTACAAACATGCTCAAATGGCAGCAGCTCAAACTCAACAGATGGTGTTGCCTATGAGACAAATCCGCTTGATAATTTGCATTTTGACTGCAGAGGAGCAATACAGTCTGACATTGTCCTTGCATCTTCTACGCTGGATGTTCCTCAATAGAAGCTGAACGTAGCTCCTTCTCGGGGTGGTGGGGGTCTGCTGGTGGTTATCTCCAGCTTTCTTCAGGCGCTAGGTGGAGGTACACCCTGGACAGTGCGGCAGTGGATCGGATTTCACATGTAGGTATTGCACTTACCCATTGTTGAATCACAATAAATGCCACAAAAGGGGAAAATCTACATGGCAGGACTGAGTGGATTTCCTTCTACTCCTCTCCTAGGACACAATGAACTGTTTGTATAGCTTTGTGGTTCTCTTCGTATTGACTACAACTCACTATATCGCGCAATTACATGTGAATTTCTAGTCCATAACACAGGAAACAATGACTCTGACAGGCCCACATACACATTCAGCCCTACATTTGATTTGACAGATTTCCGTAACTTATCGTACATGTTTTAACTTTAAACGTGTAGGATAAAGTCATAGAAATCAATTCCTTAAAACATTTAAGGGTGTTTAGAAGAGAAACTAGATCTCAAATGAGTGGCTAATTGCAAAGTGGTGTTTTATGCCCCAAAAGTGAAAACTCTTGTTATGCACAATTTTTCTTCTCTTGAATTTAGGCAAACTCAGACTGACGATGTGCTTGCTGAACAAAACTTAGGTAGTTCTGGGTGTTGCAGGGCTTGTAAATCATACAAGTGTGATTTCATGGAAAGAAACAAAGATGTAGCAACGTGGTTTGACAACTCCAATTTCAATTTCAATTCAATTCAACTTTATTTGTATAGCGCAATTTACCACAAAGTCATCTCAATGAGCTTATCGAAAATATAAAATTCATAATAAGAAAGAAAAAACCCAACAAGATCCACATGAACAAGCATTTAGCAACAGTGGGAAGAAACAAGTCCCTTTTAACAGGAAGAAATCTCCAGCAGAACCAGGTTCAGAGGTGGCAGCCATCTGCTGTGACTGGTTGGGGTTAGTGGACAAAAGGACCAACAGCACAGGATAGAGAGAGAGAACATCAGAGTGTCTCAGACTAGTTGAGCAGTGAACCATTGATCAGGAACAGCCATCATCAGCTTCACGACACCTGAAACAGAGCAGAGAGAGAAGGGCGAAGAGAAGGCACTGACTGCAGAAAAACATAATACATTATTATCAAGTCAGCCTGCCTTGGCCTTGGGCCTCACTCCTAGTGGCCTAGTCAACACTTATTAGAAAGGTGACAAATTTCTTCCCGTTTATTGGTAAGCTAACAGCGACTCCAAGGTCTGTAAATGCGACCGTTCATCATTATGAATACTATGGAACTATGCCACGAGCTTGTACAGTTTACAGTTCAGATTAACAGTCTAGCAACTGCTACAACAATACTTTGAGGGTTTTTGGATGTTTTTCACCTGCTGGTCTTTAGATGGTAGTTGTTGGGGAAGATGCATTATTACTGGATGCACATTATTGTTCATTCTGTTTGCAGAAGCACAACCATGATAAATGAATGCTCTAATCCAGTGGTTCTCAAACTTGTTGGGCTCAAATACCCCTGTTCTCTTATTTCTGAATTGGAGTATACCCCCATTGTCCAGCTACAGCATTTTGCTCAGAACAACTATAGAGCATAATGATGGAATGAATGAGTGTTAACACACATTTTAAAGGATCTAACTTTGTTAAAGGGTGGAAGGATCAGGTTGGCTGTGCTTTCCTCTTCTTAGAGGAGCCGTACAAATCCCACTGCCATAAGAAGGCCCAGAGCCTCCTGAGGGATTTATCCCACCCACCACATCACCTCTGTCGACTGCTACCCTTAGGGCGGCAGTACAGAACAAAGCCAGAACAAACAGACTTAAAAACTGCACATATCCCAGGGCTGCTGCAAAAATCAATGAACATGGAAGGGAATGACAGATTACACACATGCCTGGGCATTTTTAAGTGTATGACACCTTATCTCTGCTCACTATCTGTGCAATATCTCACTGTACATACACTTACTAGCCTGTTTAAAAACTTGATATATTTATTTTTGTATAGTTTATTTATTAGAATGCCCATTTCTGCATGGTTGTGATTGCTGATTTTGTTGTTATGGCTCCAGCAACCCCTGAGACCCTATAGGCTACTGAATAAATCAGTAAATGGGGGTGCATGATGAATTAGTGGTACGTTCGACTCACAGCAAGAAAGTTCTGGGTTCAAGCCCTGTGGTGGACACTTGGGTTCCTTCGCTGTGGAGTTTGCATGTTCTCTCCGTGCTTGTGTGGGTTTTCTCCAGGTATTCTGGCTTCCTCCCACAATTTAAAAACAGGACAGTTATAGGTTGATTTGAGTCCATAAATTGACCGTATGGGAGGCTGTGTGTGTTGCTCTGTGATTGGACTGCTGCCCTGTCCAGGGTGTACCCCCGCCTGATGCCCAATGAGAGCTGGAGATAAGCACCAGGAGACCAAGCGGGTAAGAAAATGGATGGATGGATGAATAAATGTTGTCAATGGACTTGTCAGATTATGGACATTGATGGTATGAGCTAAAGTTGAGTAGTGTTAGAATATTAGCTCATATGGAACCTGCTTTTGAGGGGACTTAGACTTCGTAGATGTTTAAACACACACACGCAGCTTCACTGAGGGGGTCGATGTGAGGACACTGGAAATAACCACATGACCTTTGGAGCAGAAAACGGTTGGAAATAGAGGGCAAACACATTGCTTCCCTGCTAGTAACTTATTAAAAGAAACCCAGCCACCCCTATGAGCTGTTGAAGAGCACCATAAAAAGGATAGAGTCCAGTGGTTCAAGGACTCATTGCATCCAGAGCAGCCTGCTGTGAAAGCACGATTGTGCTCGCAGCGTTACACACATCAGCTTTATTGGTTAATAAATATAATCATCTGTTTGAGGCGATGAAAGAAAACAATTGAGTTTCAGGTCATTGGAAACTCCAGCATTAAAAGTTCTACGTTGACAGAGTCTAGCAGGGAAGATGTGGTCTCACTTGAGTAATGAAGCCTGCTTCTCCGATAGGGTGATCAGACGTCCCGATTTACCCGGGACAGTTACGGTTTTCAGCGTTACGTCACGTGTCTCGGTCGATTTGCCCGAAAACCATTGATTTGTCCCGGTTTTTCACAAGCCCAGTCCTATTTGTCCCATTTATTAAGAAATGAATGTCTGTTGTCGCTGACAGAAAAGACCCTGAAAGCAGCAGCGCATTTCGCTTAAAAACGTGATCTCTGTGGACTGTGAGTTGTCGATCACAGCAGTTGCCATAGTAGCGCTTGCAATATAAACCAATTAAAAAGCTCAAAACAACAAACGTGGGTTGGTTTTAGTTCATGCAATAGTTTTGATCATGTTAAACAATTCTATATTAACTTAAACGTTTGATCCGGTCACAGTACAGTGAAGATGGGGCTTAATGCGACTAATAGACCGATTACTAGTGTTAGCTACTGTTGTCTTTAAATGCAAATTGAATTGAATGGAATTTATTACCATGTTGGTATTTTATATTGTATTCTTGTATATCTTGAGTTACTGATTATTATTTAAGTCTTTTTTTTCCTATTTTGTTGAGTACTTATTGTGTATTTCTAGAAGTCTAAACAGACAGTATAGCAATTTGATGAAAATTGTATGATTAAAAAATGGGGGTGGGATTAAATAAGTATTTCTTCTTCCCACTCCCACATCTCTGATTGTTTTTCTCTGTTGGAGTTTCCTTGAACACAAAGCATTTTCTGTCCCTTTAGTTTTTTTTTTTTGTTTTCTTGTCCTTCCTCAAAAAAAATAAATAAATAAATAAATAAAATAAAATAAAATAAATAAATAAATGAAATAATAAATGAATGCACTTAAAATGTTCCTTTTTTTAACTGATGGCCACTTTAAATTTGATTCAGCCGTTGCATTAATACATTTCATCCAAAAGGAAGAAAAAAAAGAAATTTTTTCGTTGTAAATAAAAGCACATCTAAATAGTTGTTTTGATTGTAAAACAATCTGAGCACGCAGCTGTCATGTACTGCTGGAATTGCCATGCGCAAATAGTCATACTGAAAATACAATGATATTTTAGTTGTAATTCACATTAATATTATGTATTAAGCAGTGTAATAATGTATTTGAAATATTTCAGCAAATTATTTGTTGGTGAAGTGCGTTATATACAAAAAATTCACTTTGAACATGAACATGAACATGAATTTTCGGCTAGTGCGTATGCGCATATACAATCTTAGTACAATGCAATCCCAATACGCCACACCTGTCATAAGTTTTAAAAATCTGGTCACCCTACAATAGATGAGTCTGCATTTGGTTGTTGCTAATCGAATGGTATTTGGTAGGGATGTAAAGATTAATCGTTAGGCAGTTAAAAATTGATTCAAAGGTGTCACGGTTCACATCGATACTCTGAAATGGAATTGCAGTACTTTTTTTATTTTTATTTATTTTTTTACAGCAAAGGGCGCTATCTATTTAGATTACAGGACGCACCACCATGTTTTAAATCAGAAGTGTGGAAGCATTTTGGCTTCCCCAAGACAAAATGAAAGAGGTGAGAAAGAAAGAGCATGTGAAATCTAAGAGAGGCTCAGAGAGGAAAGGGAGAAACAAGAGAGAGAGAGAGAGAGAAAATGAAAGCCATAGTTTGTTTATTTATATTATTTATTTGATATGGGATTTTAAAGTCCAATTGTTAAGGCACAAAATATTTTTTTTCGTTGCACTTTTAAAAAGAAAAGGAACTATTATGCAGTTTTGCATAGTTTACTGTAGAGCCAGAATTTAAATGAATAGGCTTCTTCTTCATTTGTACTATTTCTTTATTTATTTCATTCAGGATTTATTTATTTTTCATTAAATTGCATTGTTTTGCATAGTTTATCAGGACATTCTTTTGACAAAGAAAGATAAAAGAAAATAGTATGAATATGAATATTGAGTATGAGTGTGAGTATGAGTATGAATATTTTTCAGTCATCATTTGTCTACAGTCTCATTTTGTAAAATAAATCGTGAGAGAATCGTATCGTGAATCGAATCGTATCGGGTGTTGAGTGAATCGTTGCGTCCCTAGTACTTGGCTAATGCGCAAACTTTCAATGAAAATAACTCCAGCAATTTGAGCACTCCAACAAATGTTGGACCATTTGAAGGCCCCAAATTTGTGACGTCAATTTGCTGTAGCCCCCTTCCTGAATGAACTATAAAAAAAGAAGCCTTATTAGAATAATTAAGGCCACTATAGCTACAAAGAGTGAGTAGAAACAGAATATCAAATATTTAGAATCTGGTGGCATTTAACTCAATTTGTATTTGAAGGCCAGCCAGACAAGTCATTATGTTTTTGCATTGCTGACAGTGTAGGTGCCACAGCGCTCCCACATTCACTTGGGGCTCACTGCAGGCTGTCGGTCAGGCTCCTCCTCCGCCATGTTTGACTGTAAACATCCTGTCGTTTTAAAAGCACAGCGCTGAGCGGGAGGAAGGCGACTGGCGCCATCTTGGCTGTTTTAATGAGTACAACAGGGGAACGTTCACTGGGAGAAATAACGTAACTATTTGGATTTTACTGCTGGAAGGGTGCTGTCGGTGAGTGTATTTGCAGGGAAATGTGTGCATTGTATTTTTTAGGACACCGCGTGACGTGAGCGTGCACGCTTGGTTTCAATCAGTGCGGCCTTGTACTGTACGGAGAGCCGTTAGCTTAGCAGCTAACTATTGGAAGAGGAAAGAGTGAGCTCGGCGCCTTTTCCCGTGTGCCTCTAATAGCTGCACTGCTGTTGTATCCGTGTACGGTATTTCCGTCAGGTTGTGGGATTTTTAAGGCTGTTAATGGACTATTGCGTTTATACATAGCTGGTGGCTAATTTGGCTTCAATTTTAGTTGATGGCGCCGACTATTTGCTGGGGCAAACCACCCGTTGGCGGTGAATGACGCGCACATTCAAACAGGCGCCATTCCCATCTCTACTCATTTGCAACACGTTAAACCAACTTAGTAAAGGTTTAGGTTTGGGCATTAAAGTGGGACACAGTTATTGCAGATAGCGTAATGTCTTATCTGTGTACCTAAGCGATTACAGCGCTCATCTCGACACCAACAACATCCAAAGTAAAGCTCGTTTCTCTGATGATTCGTGTTGTTAGTTTACAACAAAATAAATCACAGATCTGCTCCTAACCCTTAAAAGAGTGTTTAAAAGTAGGGCTGGAACCATTATGTCTGAGTTATCCTGTGATGATTATTTGCTGCGCCTTCATTCACTTTGCTCTCATTTTTACATGGTTACATTTGTTTTAAAAGTATTTACTCTTACCTATTTGCGGAAAAAGTGTGTTGTGAAATTAATCTCTCGGGTCATCCCTCAACAAAAGGCTTTTACAAACCATATATTACGTAAATATAACCTCGTTGTGCTTTACGTGATTTAAATTACTAGGGCTGAACTATTTTGGAAAATAATCTAATTGTGATTCTCCCCCCTCCCTCAATATTGCGAATTATTTTTTTTCAATTGCCTCTTGTCATGTATTTTTCAACGAACACAAGCAATAAATCTGTCTGGGTTAGGGTTAGTCTAAGTCTGTTTCATAATAGACAACTTCAGATTTATTTAAACTTTAAATAAATATAAAATATACATTTTTTAAAGCACGGATTACAGCAATAATGCTAACAAATCTGTGGCTTTACCTCTTCAACATATCTAACTAACTTCACGGTTCATGAAACGTGTAAACATGTGGACTGTAATTCTTAAACACTCTCTGAACACAACAGGACAGGACAAGAAAAATTGCAGCCTTTGCGATTAGAAAATTGCTTTTTATGATATCGCAAATGCAATTACTCGTTCAGCCCTACTGGGACGATAGCCCTTTGTCCCGATTTCATAAGATGAATTCTGCTTTGGTATTCTAAGTATGAAGATTAGTATTATTGAGGCACTTTTTTTCCCCCAACTTCCATTGTTTTGTTTTCTTTGTGTATATAAGTTATTTCTGCTTTCCAGGGAATCACCACAGTGTGAGTGACCCAGCAGAACCGGGGCAATGTTCTACGCCCACTTCGTTCTCAGCAAGCGTGGGCCGCTAGCCAAGATCTGGCTGGCGGCCCATTGGGACAAGAAACTGACCAAGGCCCATGTATTTGAATGCAATTTAGAGAGCAGTGTGGAGAGCATCATTTCACCCAAGGTACGAGTGATCCATGCAGTGCTCTGATCATGCATGATCAATGGAAATGTTAAACCTCTTGTAATCATTTGCTTTGTAATTGAGATGTTACACTAATGTTTAATGATCAAACTTCATAAAATACTTCCATTCCTCTCGTAGGTCAAGATGGCTTTGCGTACATCAGGTCATTTACTCCTTGGTGTGGTGAGGATCTACCATAGGAAGGCAAAGTATCTGCTTGCTGACTGTAATGAAGCCTTCATCAAGATAAAAATGGCTTTCAGGCCAGGTAAGAAGTGACAAGCGAGGGTTTCTATGTACTTTAAAATAGGGGTGTCCCAATCCCATATTGATATCGGTTCAATGTCAGCCAGAAAACGAATATTGGATTTTATCAGACGGCATCTCAAATTTCCCCTATATATTATATTATATTTATTCAATTGTAGAATACTTTAGATATTATGTTTAAAATTAAAATCTATGTAACTAATTGGTTAATGGGTCAGTTTTTCTCATACCTACTGTTACTGACTATTGTTCTCTGTTTGAGTTACATCACTTGATCAAGCCTTTTCTAACATTCCACACTACAAAATAAGTCATAAAAGTATGTATGATTCGTGCCGATATCGGATCGGTATCGGCCAATACTGAAGTTTGCAATATTGATATCATATCGGAAGTGAAAAAGTTGTATTGGGACATCCTTACTTTAAAACAGTGTACTTGATTGGTATAATTTGCTAGAATACATTATTTAGGGGTTCTTGCCATATCCTTTGAGCTGAATTTGCTTCTTTGGGGTTTAGAGTTTGGTATTGCTGTCAAACTATCATAGTGCCTAAATAACATCTCCAAATGTTTCAAATGCATCCCCTGGTCCATCTTCTGCATTGTTTTGACTCAGAAAATGCAAAAGTCTTTTTCTAACTCTAATCTTGGTTCAAATACACTTGTAAACACTTCTGTGTTCAGCTGAACCAGTACACTCCACATACAGTATATAAACAGTTTTTTGTATAACAGATCCTTCTCCTCCATTGAATAACAGCCCTTTGTTAAAGTTTACTTCCCATAGAAAGTCTGATAGTGGGCGTGGCATTTGTCAGTTGATGCAATGTTTTGCATTTGAACTCACATGAGTATGTACTAAATGAACTTAATATCTCCTGAACTTATTTGAAACCTTTAAACATACTGTGATCAAATGCACCACACCAGGTTTGGTTGCTATTGCAAAAGCTTGCATTTGATAAGGAAGTTTAATTTTGTTGTGCTCACATGATGTTTTTCAGGTGTGGTGGATTTACCTGAGGAGAACAGAGAGGCAGCGTATAATGCTATCACCCTACCTGAGGAGTTCCATGACTTTGACCAGCCACTTCCTGACCTGGAGTGAGTTTAACTCTTTACTTTTCTGCTTTGATTTACATATAGATGTAATTATTATTATTTTTTTAAACAGTTGATTACAAATGTCTGTGACTTGATTTGATTCTAGTTATAATTGAAGCACCAACTTTCTGATTTTATTTCTTGTTTTATAAATTATCAGTTCATTTATAATTTTTGAATGCTTGTTTTATACCGTAATCTATAAAGCCAATTTTTTTCTTTTTTTTTTCGTGCCACTTGATATAGATTTCTTTTAGTTTTTCTGTTGGTCATATACTTGTTTACTCATCATTTTCTTTTGTGAAGTTCTGTACAGTTGTTTTTGCATACTTTGTTTCATAATGAAAAGGAAAAAGGGGAAAATAAATAAAACGTACAATAAATCACCTGTGTTAAATAGTTTGGGGAATCTAGTCCAGCTTTATTTATAAAGCACTTTTACATAAACACGTGCTGCACAAGGGTAATGTAAACACATTGACAAAAAAAGATACTGCACATATACTCAGTAAAATTCATTACAAGAAGCCCCATAAAACACACAATATGCAGTAAAACCAGCTCACAGTTTTGGACCAGCAACTAGAAAAGCTCGGTCCACTCTGAGTTTACGCCTCACTTTTGGATCCTACAGGGAATGGCCAGATAAGATGTTCCTGCTGTTAATTTTCTATTATTTTCATAAAACATCATATAAGATTCATAATAAAGTGTATGCGAGTGCAACATCTGAAAATGTGCTGTGCTAGGGATGCACAGAAATAAAAACTTTTGGCCGAATACGATGAAACCACGCTTGAAAAAAAATAATTTGCATGGAATGTGTTACTTTGGCATGTTTTTGGATGAAATTGAATGAATATGGACGTGAGTCCATGCTTTTGCTCTGTAGATGTATTCATGTTATTTATTTTCTTGATTTTTGTACTTGTGTACTCAGTGACATAGATGTTGCCCAGCAATTCACTCTGAACCAGAGCAGAGTAGAAGAGATCACCATGAGGGAAGATGTTGGAAACCTCAGCCTCCTGCAAGACAATGACTTTGGTAAGATGCTTTAATGCAGGTTGTTTTTATATGCACAAGTTTGGAATCAAAAAAAGTTGAGCTTAGATTTGTCTGCAATTGTGTGGCGATGCTAAATGCTCAAAAGAGGTCGCCTGTTTACATGCTGTACCAACAACATGCTGTCTTCTCCAGCTGACTTTGGGATGGATGGCAGGGAGATGATGCGTGACGCCAGCACATTTGAGGAAGACATCATGCATGGAGCCACAGCTTCTAACCTTCTGTTGGAGCCTGAGCCTGGTCCAGCAAATCTACCTGATAAGTCCAACCATATGGAGTATGATGACTTTGGCGATGGTTCAATGGGAAACGGTGATGGGGGAATGCTGGGTAAGCCCATTTTTAATTTCCCTTGGGGAACTTCTGAAAGGGTTCAATTAAGTTCTGTAATCTAATTTTTATTTATTACTAAAGGTTTTCAAATAGTGGGATAATTTTAGGTGTTCTCGCAAAAGCATGTTTTACTCTAAACAAGGCGGTGGCGCTATATATATATATCAAGTTTTCTATTTTAAGTAATATATAACATTACTTTTTTCCTCCTGTAACTTCTTCATCTGTTAAATAAAAGTGCCTGTGTGGCATTTAACACCAGTGATTGTGACCAAAAACCTTTTTCTACCAAGAGAAAAAAAAAAAAAAAGGTAGATTTTTATCATGCATTTAATTTTGAGAGGGAAAAAAAGTCAAGATATGAATTTTGGTTAATATCACCCAGCCCTAACATCAACAAATGGCATTTCTGAAGTTCTTGTACTAAAGACTGACCCTGTTTACTTCTCAGTGGACAAGCTCCTGAGCTCTGAGGATGGAGGTGGAATCTTTGACGATCCTCCAGCAATCCCAGAAAGCGTCATGATGCCTCCAGATCACGGAGATGATGAGGATGACTTTGGGAACTTGCAATCACGTATGTTCAGCTAAAAGAAAAATGGCTGATGGGTCAAGTACCTTGTTTTGAGACAAAATAAAGGAAGTTGCTTTAAGTGTTATTCGTCAGCACAAAACCTAATTGAGCCTTGTGTTCATCCAGCGGGACCGGACAGCCCAGACTCTGGACCAGCGGAGCCCCTCCCAGCAATGGCCGATCAGACGGAGCAGACTACTTTGGTTCACAATGAGGAGGAAGCTTTTGCCCTTGAGCCAATTGACATCACTGGTAAGAGCATAATCTGTGGTGGCAAATAGTTTTAGGATCTTCTCCTTTCTTTTTTTGTTTATAATTGCAGTTTACATTTATCTCATATAAATTTCCCATCAGCTTTCCAACAAAAAAAAGAGAGGGCATAACAAACAGGCCCAGTTCAACTGTTCAAATTATTGCTTTTTGCGTTTGTGCCGTTGCATGTACTGTAAACTGTGAAACCAAAAAGATTAAATTACATAGTAAACCTGGCGCGACAGTGTTATTACCACAGAGGCTGTCCCTTTCATAAAGCACAGATTGTACTGGGATTTGTTTCACAGCTGTTGGACCTCTGGAGCTGCTAAAAAGTTGCATCAATTTGCTGTCAGTGTAGAACAGCATTGGAAGAAGTGTTTAAAATGCTGCCAGATTCATTAAAACGCATGAATAGGGAAAGCGCACCACTCGTTTGGATTGATTTAAATGAGTGTATGTATTTGGTCCCATGTGTGCCAGAGAACCTATGTTTGTTTTCTTATTCTTAGTGAAAGAGACTAAGGCCAAGCGTAAAAGGAAGCTGATTGTGGACAGCGTCAAGGAATTGGACAGCAAGACCATCCGGGCCCAGTTGTCTGACTACTCTGATATTGTCACCACCCTGGACCTCGCCCCACCCACGAAGAAGCTGATGATGTGGAAGGAGACGGGAGGGGTGGAGAAGCTTTTCTCTCTGCCCGCTCAGCCTCTGTGGAATGGCAGGCTTCTAAAGGTGACAAATGCTCCCGATGAATATTAATGACTGCAGTTTAAGAACTCCCATGCCTTTTAATGCCTTCTAAAACCATCTAACGGTAGCAGTTGTTTGTCTCCAAAGCGCCATTACTACCGTTAAATTAGTCATAAACAAGCTTCGACTACAGTCTTTATCTCTGAATAGATCCGACATAATTGCGCTTTTCATCAACATGTTACTCAGGCTGTGGGAGGGCGATGAAGTGATTGTGTTTTTATTATCTCTTTCATGTCTACATTCCTCACCCTGAATGCTAAATGAAACATGTCTTTATTTGTGATTTACAAGTATTCAGTGTTGTTTTTTTTCTCTGAATAAAGAAAACTTGTTTACCGTACGTTTTCTTTCAGATGTTCACACGCTGCCTCACCCCTCTGGTGCCAGATGAGATGAGGAAGAGAAGAAGGGGAGGTGAGGCTGACAGCCTGGATGAGTTCCTCAAAGAGCTGGAGAACCCAGAGGTGCCGAGAGAGGAAGTCATGGGACAGCACAGGGATGTTATTGGTGAGTCAAACTGGAGGCGTATCCTTTTCATTTAATATGAAATACTGGAAACTGTTGGCAGAGTTTCAAGCTGTGTTTGATTTGTATCAACTATGAATTATTGATTTTCCTTGTTTGTCCACAGACCAGACTATCATGGAGGAGCCCAGTATACTGGCAGCCTCTGCAATGGAGGGCAGCAGAACAACCTTGGATGAATCAGCCATGCCCCCTCCCTCCACTCCTCGTGGTGTCAAACGCAAGACCATTGACAAAGAAAGTGCACTTCCTGTGAGTTCCTGTCAACTGATTCTGTTTTTTTTTTTTTTTTTTTATTGTATTACTATTTATGACATAATATTGAATGGTTTGTCTACATGAGTTAATTTAATACATACCAAGTCTTTTCGCAATACAACTCCTCCCCAACCGCAGAAATGTATTTCAGGCAATGGCAAGTAGACCAAAGGAAAAAATGAAAATTTTGAAATTTCCAGAATGCACATACATTACAAAATCATATGCTGTAAATTTTTGTTGTTGTAGAAAGGTAACTAGCTTAATCTTGAAACAAATTTTTTTTTCCCCAGATGAATCCGTTGGAGCAGCAGGTGACGGACCGTTCAGGCTTGTCTCAGAGGTTAGATGTATCTCAGGTGGATCTGCCCCCAGAGGAGCTCACCCTCACCCAGCTTGTTCCTGAGCTGGACCTCATTGGAGAGAAATCAAAGGACAAGAAGGATGACAGTGATGAAGAGGAGGTGAGAGGAAATGTTTGCCTTTTGTAATGACCTTATCAGAAATATAAGGTCATGCTGTAACTTGGAAACTATTCATGGTAGGAACTAAATGGTCATATTTGACCATGTGGTGATAATGACTCTGTCTGATCTATAGGATGAAGAAGGCCAGGGTGACCAGGATCAGGAAGAGAAAAGGTGGAACAAGAGAACCCAGCAAATGCTGCACGGCCTCCAGGTTAGTGAGCTATTTACTTTAGTTTTGACTAAAAACAGATTTCACTGACGCCCAGTCAATTTTAAGTAAAGGAAGCACATTTAAGTTTACATTTAAATGGGTATCATGTTGCATCGTATGTTCTTTTGTACGAGGGAAAACAATTTGCAACACGAGGTGAACTTGTTCTATGATGATGGAACATAGTGTTGATATTTGAATTGCTGACATTGTGCTACTCTCTCCACAGCGTGTCATGGCTAAAACTGGTGCAGACTCGGTCAGCCTTCTTGACCTGTGCCGGAACAACAACAGAAAGCAGGCGGCTGCCAAGTTTTACAGTTTCCTGGTCCTCAAGAAGCAGCAAGCCATTGAGGTCAGCCAGACTCAGCCCTACAGTGACATCATCGCCACCGCCGGACCAAGATTTCACCTCATTTAGACACTTGGAAAAAAAGACAAACCCTGCAGACTTACTTTTTAATTACTCAACCTTTTGCTTTTATATTGTGTTTTCCTGTAACCCATGTCATTTCTTAAGATGGAATGGGTGTAGTGGGGATTGGGTTGGCAAGTTTTTCTAAAAAAAACAAAACAAAAAAAAAACAAAGGAAGATTTTACTGTACAACAGCTAGAATCATGCAGTGTTCTTGGTTTTGATGGAAGAGGAAAACTATTTAGCAGGTATATTTATAAAGTAACCTTTCTCAGTCAAATGTGTTTCTTCATTCTGTTTATCAAGTTAAAATCTTTTTTTCCTGTTATGACAAAACTTTTATACAATCACCCCATTCACCTGAAAAATTGCAGATTTTAAAGGCCCCCTCTTGTAGTTCTGGAAAGGTACTGTTTCACTGCTCGGAATTATAACCTCTATCTTCTCCATGTTGCACTTGTTCTTTGATTAAACAAATGTTCAAACTAGTTATTGTCACCATGCATTTAAGATCATGTTTTGGATGTATAATTTCAGGCAGGTTCTGTTTTTGTTTTGTGTAAATTTATTTTCTTATTCTCCCATTTTTTTTTTTTTTTTTTATTGTACCATTTTACAACTTTATTCACCTTTTTGCCACATGTAACTAGGTAATGTTAAGTTCAATATTTCATGTTTTTAGTCTTGGGGTAACTCATAGTTGTGATACATCTGTAAAGATTTGAAATAAAGTGTTTTAAGTACTTGAATATACGTTTTTTTTTTTTTTTATATATATATATTAAATTCTACTAATAAATGGGACCTAAAGTCATAGGTTTTGTTGACTTGACTTATTGCAGTTATATATATATATATATTGATATATATATATATTAACTCAATAAAAAATCTTACATTGCATTTTGACAATGCTGTGTAAGATGTAAATCAATCATAAGTTCTACAGATCTTAAGGCTATGTAGCAGTTCTCATCAACAAAATGAAAACAAACAAGATGTCATTTCTAACATGCTGATATTTTGTTTAAAAGAATTGCATAATAGTGCTATCAGGATGGGAATAAACAACAAATACTTTTAACATGTCATCAAACTATATGTAAATATTACTATTAATATGGATAGATGTGCAAAATATGTATATGTAAAAAATATTTTAAGTTCAGGTTATAGGCCTACTGTTGAAATAAATATATGATCGCATGTCACATTCTGTTTAACTCCTAAATACAAGTTGCTAACCAACCAATTGGCAAATTGACCTTTGGTGCATGTGACCAGGATCAATAAGATCTGCAAAAGATGAACAGTAAACATCGTAATGTGATTATATTCCTGGCTGGGATCAAATATCCAAAGCAGTGAACAGCGGGAGGTGAAGGTGGAGATTGCACAGTGCATTGGGCAAAGCATGTTGAATATTTTGCTGTCAGTGAACAGAAAAAGAGGAATGCTACATGGATGGAATGAAGGATAATATTAGAAATGGCTGCTGTTTGTGGTGAAAATAGAAAAACAAATAATTTGCCGTAGCGAAGGGCCACTAAAAGGGCCCAAAAGACAAATATTGAGACTGGCTCCTCAGCTCTGGTTTCTACCCGGACAGGAAATGCTGATGTATTCACCGGAAGAGTCCCACTTAGAAATCCTTCCCCCTCTTTTCCTCGTGTATTCACCACACAGGCGGCTTCAGTTCGGGCTCCAGGTCCAGTCATTAGCACAGAGATGGCGTCTACAGCCGGTACTTTGGACTCTCCGGTTAAACAGATCCAGATTGAAGGCATGGTAAGTGTGAGACCATATGTGGAGTTTACAACTAAGAAGTGCTACTTTACTGAGTGAATGCTAAAGCATCAACATGGCGGGTCGCTAGTCCGAGGCCGCTAGTTATTAAACTAACTACGCTATCGTATTTAAAATATCTTCATTATTAGCAACTCCGTTGATGAGTACGTGGACAGTCAGAGTTGTGTTTGAAGTGAAATCCTGTGTGAGAGGATTTTGCTTTTCAAACCAGGTAATGATGCCATCCCGCGTCACCGGCATGGTTACTCTATTATTACAACGCTTGCTCATCATCCACGATGTTCTAGTGGAGATGGTACTGTAAACATAATATCTAATGCTTTTATTTTGGAATGCTAGATTCTAGCAGCAACTTTTGTGTGCATTGTGTAAGTACCACGACAGTGTATGAATCAGATTCAGATTAGTCTTATTGGCCAAGTACAGTTTAAAACAAGGCTGTGGCTATTCGTACGGAAACGTATGAACAGACAGCTAGTCTATACATACGGAACGTTGAAGTCACGTGATAGGTGCACCACTTGACTTAAAGTACCGTCATTTTTATTTTAGCTCATATTTATTTTTAGCTACACTAAAATGTTATATTTTTTTTTGTATATGTATTTTTAAAGGTGGAATTTGCCATGTTAAATATGTTAAAATGAAAAAATATATATGACGACAGCGGAAGGAAGAATTATTGAGTCAGGCAGTTAGACCACTTGGCCATCCTGGCACGGTGAAAACACAGGCACATTACGCTTTTGCAGAAAAGATCCGGAAAATGTGCGCTTCCGTATCAATACACACTTCGTTAATACAATACAATGAATGTGACTTAGATGGTGCCAAAAACAAACCAAAAACACATATAATTATAATACTACTACTAATAATAAGTATAAAGGATGGATGGATCATGGATGGCAATATATAGGTTTAAGTAATACATTGTCCAGTTTTCACACACAGTCGCAATCGTTGTAATAAAATACAAAATAACGCCCCCAAAAAAGTTGATATTTCCAAAGGTTTTTGCATCTGTTTTTCAACTTTCGTTCTAACAATATTTCATTATTTTATCCACCAGGTTTATTGTCTTGTTATAGCTTTAACAGTATCAACTGTTCTGTGTGGGGTTTTGCTGATTTCGCCAAGTTTTTTGACTTTCGTGTGTCCTTATGAGTTGCTTTTCTTAAGAAAACTCGTAGGGATGCATTAAAGCAACCACCTCCGAGGAAGACTGGCAGTTGACAGTCGAAACATGTTGGAAGATAAAATTTCCTGAAAAACTTTGTCTGAATAAACGAAACCTGGTCATATGATTAAAATATGTGCCTCAGATGATGGTAAAAATTAAGTCAAACCAATGACATTTAAAGTGTAGTGTAACTGTGTCTGCACACCACCAGCACTTGAAGTGCCAAAACTGAATATGAACTTGGATTTAGCAGATAGACAAAATTTTCCAAAATAAAATTCTGGGTAGGCTTTCAACACAAACACACGTAAATGTGTTATTAGTATGAGGGGAAAAAAGATGTCAAATGAAGACGAGGGTTTTTGTTGATATTTTTACATACTGTGCAGTTCTGCTGGTTAAACTGAGGATCCCAAACTTCCTCCACCATCTTTGTTTTACTTGATCTGCATGGGACACAAAGCGGGACCCGTTGAGACCAAACGCAGCAGTACAAACTTTATAACTGTTTCCTTATTTTCATACTCTGAGAGAATAAACTCACACCATGATGCAAAAATATGGAACTTCCCAACTCTTATCTATCTCATCCTTGTTAACTTATAAAACAGTAAGGTACATTTTATTTGGCATGCCATTTAGATTTTTTCTCATAGGGCTGGTTTCAGATTTTAGCTCACCTAAATGCATTGTTGACCTATCATGTTTAGCTGACTCTGCAGATAGCATCACTGTGACTGCATAGTAAAATTAGATGGTTCCTTCCTTTAGAAGAGTGTTCAGTGGTGTCTACAGGGGTGTATTGGTGTGTTCATTTGGAGCCCACAGAGAGGATTTTCTCACTTCTGCTGTTATATTTACACAACACGTTTAAAACAAGCTTTACATAGTGCAGATTAGTTGTCTGGTTTGAGCACGATGGCTCACGAAAAGTCAAAGCTGTGGGATATATCCAGGAGCTTTGTGGTTTAAAATCAATGGGCGACTTCAGAAAATGCAAAAGCATGCTGAACTGAGTTCAGTCAGGCAGGTGAAGTTATTATCAATGTTATAATAGCATGCCTTTAGTGTTGTTCCGATAACCCCTTTTGTCCCTGTACCCAATTGCTTACCATCAATCGATACAGATGCATGCCGATACTGCAGCATTTAAAAAACAACAAAAACAAGAGATAAGAGCTGTTTTTCTTTCAGTCCTTAAGTGCTGAATACTCAGAAGTAAAAAAATCATTGTTATCGAGACCAACAGAGTGAATGCAGTAGAAGTTTTTTTATTGCCTACTTGGTATGGGTGACAACAAGTGAATCAACTGTTTTCTAAAACCTGAGAGTTTTGGCTCCAAAACACCAAACTAGTGCAATATCCATTAGTGGTGCAACGGATCAAAAAAACTCACAGTTTGGATCACATCATGGTTTTGAGTCACGGTTGGGATCGTTTTTTGGATCAGTAGGGAAAAAAAGAAAAAGACAAGTCAAATAACTTTGCTTCGGCCATGTGTTGTCTCGCGTTCGTGACTGTAAGCCATGCATACGTCCAGGCTAGACAGAACTTTAGCTTGTTTGTTTTGAAGCAAGTTTTTATCGAAGCGTAGCTGTCTTCATGGAGTTGGTTCTTGCCGGCAGAAACACACGAACAGCCAACCAGCTAACAGACAGGCGGACCCAGCGTGCGGAAACAGCCTATCATATTTCCGAACGTCACCAGTAACAGGCAAACAGCCAATCATTCAGCAGCTGTGGAGTGGCATGCAGTGAGTTTAGACTGTGCAGTGAGAAGCCGGGAGGAGAGTAGAGGTAGCCGCTATGTAGCGGAAACTGGCACCGGTAGTATCGTAATCCACGGTAGTACTGCCGTGTAGAATTTCTAGTATAGTAGGAACCATTACAATTTGGCACCTTGGGGTACCGTGTGTATTGTGCAATTATACAGTGATATGAATTTTGGCAGTGACGTGCCATCAGGGTAGGCAAGGTAGGCAGTGCCTACCCAAGGGTGAATTGATATTTTGATTATTTAATTATAATTTTTTTTTTTTTTTTTTAAATTATAAATTTTTTTTTTTCCATTTCCAATAGCCTACATTACCTATAAGTTTGAAAGTGTCCGAATTTTGTGCGTTTCATAGCCCAAATTACTAAACAGCGCTATTTCCTTGAACAGCTGCAGTCTTTTTTTTTTTTTTTTTTTCACTCCGCTGTAAGGCAGAGGGAGGCCACGCCCCCTCCCAAAGGCACGTCGCTCCTCTGCCTCCGTTCCCATTGCGTGATTTTACGTGTTTGCGCATGCGCAGTCAGGTCCCCAATATGACATCCATTTACGTGCAAAGGCAGCGTAGAGAGCTGCCTTTGCACGTAACTGCGCTATGCTAAATGCTATACGTAAGTTCACAGCACATTAGTGAATAGATGACACTTGACTGCTGCTGCTGTGTTCTCTCGCTAGTGGGTGGGATAACACTACAGTGTGGATGACAGCGCTAGAGATGATAGAGAAACTTTGTTTTGAGGAAAAACAACAGCTTTTAAAAGATGGAGACCAACACCTGAGTTACCAGAGCTTCAGCAAAGGTAAGGTCAGAACGTGTTTCATAATTTTCACAGTGAATGGAACAAAAGGAAGGATTGACTTTGTGGATGCTCCTCACTGAGGCTGTTCTAAGTTGTAATTTTTTCCGTGTTTCTGTGTTTCCAACACAAACAGTGGATGTGCTGCCGTGTCATGAGATATATCTTGTTGGGAGAGTATGGAGGCTATATTAAATAATTGTTTATGTTTCTTTAATGGTGTTTATGATGTTGATTTTGTTAGATGGCTAAATACTTGTTCATGTGGATCTTATTGGGTTTTTTCTTTCTTATTATGAATTTTATATTTTGATAAGCGCATTGAGATGACTTTGTTGGAAATTGCTTTATACAAATAAAATTGCTTTGAATTGAATTAACACTTGACAGTAGAAACATATGAAATTGTCATTGGTGGTCTCGATTTGCAACGTGCCTACCCAGCCCTAGTGGTCACGGCACGTCACTGAATTTTGGTCACACCACCCAGCACTCGGTAGAGTTGTAGTTGACTACAAAGATGCCTGTGTTATGAATTTACCATGGTGTTAGGAAAAACTCCCTTGGAACAGGAAGAAACCTCCAGCAGAACCAGACTCGGTGGTGGCAGCCATCTGCAGGACTGGATGGAATTAGTGGACAGCAAGAGGAGAACAGAACAGGATGGAGGGAAAGGACATCAGAGCATCACAAACTGGCTTGTGGTTATGCATTAGAAATTCATTTTTACAAAAAGAAAACCCAACCGTTTTCTACTTCCAATTTCCTCCCACAGAGCTCTGATTTTGTGTCCAGTCAAACAGATTCCTGGGCCTGCCAGCTCTCTCTGTGTGAATTTCACCACTTCCCCAGGGTTAATATCAAAATGATTCATAACAAATGACAATATCACCCCAAAACTGAGGCGCTTGGTGATTTACTTCAGTCCAGCAATATTTCTTGAACTATGTTTAATGATTGTTCAAAGACAAATCTCTAGAAGGCTGAATTTCAGGAGGTCCAGTGTGACCACTAAAATTATTTTTTTGCCCTTGACAAACTTTTGTTCTGTAACCATAGCAATATAAAAGCAATTCCGTAGAGAGATAAATACTGAGTTTTCAATTTGAATTACCTCTAAATAAAAAGAAGCAAACTGCCAGCTGCGAATTAATCCGAGGAGCAGATAAGCAGCATCATCAGGATAGTTTATTAACTTCTAGCAGGTGGCTTGAATTCATCTCGTCTTTCTTTTCCCATGCTGCACTGGCACCGCCCACTCTGCATCTTATCAGGGCCACTGGATGCCACATATCAGTCCTGAACTCTTTGACAGTACAAACAAAACTTGGCCAGGCAAACAGCCTAAATGTCTGAAATGATCTCTCCAAGACAACAGTGGGATAAAGCTGGCAGATGAATAGTCTGTGGTGGCCCTTTTCCATTGCTTAACCCAACACAGAAAGTGTTTGTTCTGTCAAGTAGTGCGTCACTGCCAGCACTGGCTGTGGAGTCTGTCCACAATTCAGCGACACAAACTCATTACAGGATGGTTTCTAGCATTGTACATGCTCATTGCCTAAGTCAGGAGCACAAGAGCGATTTATGATTAGAATTGAAGGCTGCCAACAGGGGATTTGGGGTGCAATTGATTTTGCACAATTCAATTTTAAGCTTGTTGATTTATAATATGCTCTTCACATATTCGTCCCAGATCCCTCCACACGAGGCGCACTCAGTGGGTAAACTGCTGGAGAATGGGATCAATGACATTATATACAAGTGTGTGAAGGATAAAAAGATGAGACAGAACAGGAGAGTGTGTGTGTGATAGGAGAAGCCTTAAAATGTCCTGGCTTTGCTTACAATACCTGATGACATTTACTCTGCATCGGGGAAGCCAGTTCTCACTGATCCACTAAAAACCTTCTCTCTATTTTCTTCCTTTCTCTGACTGCTGTGGCTTCTTCAGTACCTTTTTGAAGCCCTTTATTTCAACCTAAGGTGAATTTAGCTCAGTATGTTTGACCTCACTGAAGTTATTTTGGCTCTTAAAGCCAATTTTCCATCTCCTCTTAGCTCCTTTTCCAGACTGACACCATTTAAGTGTGTGATGAACAGATTGCCAGGGCCTGAATAGCTGAAAGCTTTGTGTGTTGGTGCTATCTGCTCACACTGATGGAGACAGACTAGAAATCTATTTCCTGAAAGAAAAAAGAGCCAATGCTCCAGGGGTGTTCAGAGCTGTAGGTGAGGATGGGGAGGTTGTTAAGCAGCTAGCCCATCTGATCCTGAGGACTTTGACTGCACTGTCACATCCTTCTGTGGCCTTTCTTGCAGTCATGGTTACGCCTGTAGATCATCCTTGTTTAAACCTGGTCTATTTCCCACTGTATTGTATCCTTATGTTCCATAATATCCTTTTGGTTATTGATAGACCGATACATAGCCGATGCGGGCTACTGCATTCACCGATCCGCATTATTTACAGAGAGCAGAAATATTTTTTTACTTGTTGTTCTACCTCACCTTTGTTAATTTCAATAAAAGTTCTTTTTTTTCTTAAATTGAGAATTGAGGGAGCAAAAGTTGTATCGACTTCAAATATCAGCTCAAGAAAATCGGCAGTCCGTATTGGTCATCGGCTAAGGCTGATGGAAAAAAAAATCGGTATCGTCATCAGCCCCTAAAAGAAACTACACCTTTGTTTGCCTTCTCTCACCCCCCCCCCCCATGTCTTTCCACCCGTCTCCTTGTTTTCTCTGGCCCACTGCACTGACATCCCAAGTCTCTCAAGCAGAAAAGACTAAACAGGCAGGCAATGCTATTAGTTTTCCTAGCTGCTCCCTCCGTCCCATGTTGCCTCCCCCCACCTTTTACTTGTTGCATGACAAATCCTGCACCATATTGTAATAAGCCATCTCTCTATGTGGATGTTTGAAACTAATAAGAACTCCCTTGTGACAATGTTTTGTGGACATAACTTAAGAATGGCCACCCAGCTCTTGTGTAAATCTATCTGTATTAATGAATGTGCTCGTGACCTACTCACATTGTTATCAACATGATTTATGCCCTAACATTCATTCACTGCATTGCTCAGCTTTTTTTATGATCATTTAGTTGCTTTGGTTTATTCTAGTTTTGCAGTGACTTTATTTGCCTTGCACTGCTTGGTGTGACTTATTCTGTTTGCGTGAGTCACACAACAGCATTGAAGTTAGGGCTGCACGATTTTGACAAAAAAGCTAATTGCGATTTTTCTGACGTATTGCGATTCGATTTTAAAATTTAAAAAGTGGATTTTATACATTTGAATGCATATGAATTAATTTTGTTTTTTTATTTAAGAAATATTAATCATTTTTTTCAGAAAAGTTAGTTTTTAACTCCTGAGTGGAAACAAAATAAATACTAATAAATGAAAAACCCATAATTAAGCAAAAATGTATGTCAAATATAAAGTAAGATACAATTAAAAGGTAGATATAAGTTGTACTGACATGGATTATTCTGACTGCTCCTTTTTAATTATCCATGTCACATAAAGATGTAGAGAGCAGCATTAATGTCACCCACTTTCCCCTCAGGGATCAATGGTTTACTGAATCTGAGCAGGTTTATTGATTAAGTTTTCGCATTAAAAACATCCTTTTCCTCACGGTGACGGCGTTTCAACTCGATTCTGTCCATTTCCGCATTCAACAGTAAAATTAGTTTTCATTGGATGATGCCGTGATTGCGTTAACGTGGATTTTATTGGGCCCTAGTGTAGTTGTTGTTAGTGCACTCAGACTCGCTGCAGCGCATACAAGCGTGTGTCCTGTAACCATCTCTGATTGGCCAGCAGCCCAATTCTGATTGGTGAACATATATATAACACTCAAATGATGAAGACGGAAGAAAAAAACCTCAGGATCTGAGGTTAGGTTGTCGCAGCAGTGAAAACCTCAATATCGATGCGATTAAGGTTAATTGTTCAGCATTAATTGAAGCTATGCGCTAGTGATGTCAGTTATGCATATTTTAGTAGCAGTTTTTGAGTACATCTCAGTTTTTGATGGCAATATAAGTAGTTGACATGTTGGATCACAGTAAAGTCTAGTTTTTATGAGCTTTACTGAGTTACAATATAGTTAATGCAACTGAAGTATTGTGTAAAGAGTTTATAGCTATTGCTAATTTCCAACTCTTTCCCCTAGTTGCATTTTTGCATCTGATATTATAATTAATGCACAAAAATGTGAATATTAAACAAGCTCAAAGCTACCATGCTGCAACACAGCACACGAAAACACATACTATCATCACAACAGGCCTATAAACGAAAAGTATGTTATAATAGCATTTCACAGAACACCAAAATGTATACTACAGAACCAGTATTACATATCATGAACCATCAACTCCCTACAGTCAAACATAACCTCCATAATGACGTAAAGTTAATGGGTACAGCTTTGTTTTTCTTTTAGCCAGCACTTAACCTTCATTGTAAAAAGTTTTATTATCTCGTATTAATTTAATTTGAGTTGGCAATGTGTTCCAAAGTTGACAGCCTTTGATGGAGACAGAGGAGTTCCCTAATGTGGTTTTACGATGTGGTATTTTAAGGTTACCATCCACCATGCCCCTGGTTTACTGTAATTATTTTGCCTGGAAAGAGATTCTGGAGCCAAATCGTGTGAGCATTTGAAAATTATTTTGAGAAAATAAAGATGTGTGACGCTCTTAAAGTTCAGTAAATAATCTCTTTTTGGTGTTTGACAGTGATGCCAACGGAGGGCCTTTTTAATTTATCCATTATTTTCACTTTTTCAGCGCTTGGTTTTAGAAAGATGAAATGTTCCTGATTTATAGATGGAATATTTGAGCCCAAAGATTATGTCCAATATCTGACTACATGTTTGAATAAAGTCACTCTATATGAAAAGCATTTGGTGTGCTGGGTAATCTCTTCAGGGTAAATTTGCAAGCTATGGGGGAAAAAAGCAGGCCTTTTTGCAAGCATTTGAGATTGATTCTGCACAGCACTAGGTGGTTCTGACCACTGCCCGCTCCAGCACTCAACCAGTCAGGTGCCTCAGCAACTTTTCCCATCATTTTCTCTGAGCAAGGTTTTTTGAATCCCTATGTGGTTTCTTGAGAGAGTTTTTGTAGCTAGTGTAGAGTGCAGTGTGTTTAAGGATTTATTGCACTGTGCAGGAGTGGGCTGTTAGGACAAAGTGGTATTAGAACTTTCATTTGTACAGTTGAGGATATCTACGATGAACATTTCTATGTTTTTGAGGAAAGCTTATGTTTTTATCCTTCCCTTTGTAATGGAATTTGATCATGAAAATAATTTTGAGGGAACTGATGCAATGTGCTGCCAACTGGAGCAGTTTTTCTAAAGTAACAGGTAACTGTATTGGTATGTGTGGCTGGCGTATTATAGATTAGGTTGACCTATTTATTATAATAAATGTAATGGGCAGCTTTCACTACTTATCAGAACAGCATGAAAAAAGCACAGTTGGATGGATTTCTGCTGTTCCTTAGAAGAGAAAAAGCCACAAGTGGCACATATTGTGCAGCTGTGAGTTGATAAATGTGCCTGTGTGGCATTTTTCAACAGCAAATTTAACCCAGAATTGTCTTTCTGTTCAGACTTTATTTGAATTAAGAATATCGAAGTTGATATTGTATATCTCGTCATTTTGAGGAAAAAATATCTTGCTGTGAGTTTTGGTCCATATCGCACAGCCCTTATCCTCTATATGTAACAGCATGTTCCCTGTGTTTCTACAAAGTTCTATTTCTCTAATTCTAATCTTCCAATATCCAATTCCAGTCTCCAATCTAATGCATGAAGAACAGCTGATAATTTACAGTATCACCTAGATTTGACTCAGTTTGCATCCACAGTGCATGTTTTGATCTGCTCCAAAATGACAGGGGAAAACCCCCATCAGTTACAGAGCTGCTTGTGAACAGGGTGAAGGTAAAGCACGTCAGTGACTTATTCACTCATTTCTCTTCAGCATGTCACAGCCAGTTGTCCCTGCAGACAGTACTCAGGGAAAGCTTAGTAGGATCGTCTGTCTTAAACAGGTGAACTGTATGCAAGTGTGCGTGCATGCATGCAAGTTTGTGTGCTAGCCTTTGTGTCTGTTGGAAAAGGTATGAGTGAGATGGACAGAAAAGGGTCTTTGAGATGTGTGTGAAGGTGAAGTGAAAAATAAGTGTGATCCTGTAAAATAATAGAGGATATTTTTCTGGTTAAATCTAATGTGAGCGTATTTGTTAATGATTACATCCTCACCTCTCTCGTGTCTCTCTCCCATTTCCTCAGCTCGCTGATGCTAAATTGGTGTTTAATTGGTGTTTAATGAGTCTTTATTGTCGTATACGTGCACGTACATACACAAAATGAGTTATCTGTTTATAACCCATCCCTGAGGAGCAGTGGGCAGCCGCGGTGTAGCGCTCAGGGAGCAGTTTGGTGAAGGGACTTGCTCAACATCCCACATTGATGGCCATGTTGGATTCAAACCAGTGACCCTCCAATTACAAGCCTGCTTCGTTAACCGTTAGGGCACCACTCCCCTCTTCAGTAGTATATAAATTGTACTTTAACTGTATACAGAGGATGTTTTTAAATGCACTCAATATTGGAGACAATGTTTTCCTTTTGTAGAATATTTCGTGCTTCAATTGAACTGTTTTATAAAAACCTTGTGTAATGGACCACTCGACTACTGTCGCTGATGTTGAAACAGCAGTGTTGTCGACAAGGAAAATGGTCCGTCTGTGTCTGTGCACTAATGCCTCTTTTTGACTGTTGTCCAAACAGTAAAGCATTTGTATTTGTTTTTAAAGCATTGGGTTGTAGTGGATGCTGTGAACTCTGTACACTAACCTTTAAATACTGGCACCTGCAGTACAGTCATATCCAGCAGTGCACTGTGGCAGTATTTTTATTTTCACAATCTATTCCACCAGAGCATATTCACTGCAAAATAAATTCCAAACAAACTGTGCCTATGACAGCTTTACTTGCGTATATTTGTCATAACACAGAACAAACAAACTTCAGAGTTGTTGTGATACTTCTAGGAAACCACATGTTTCAAAATCATCATGTTCTATAGATATACTGAAATCTAACTACATGGACACTGGAATAGCTGAATGTTTACATAAATAACTCAAAGTCTTTCGTAGGGATGAAACGATTCACTCAACTCCCGATACGATTCGATTCACGATACTGGGTTCACGATACGATTCTCTCACGATTTATTTTACAAAATGGGACTGTAGACAAATTTTTTTTTTGGGAAAAAAAACTTGAAAATGCTGTCCTTTTTTCCTTTTATTTTTTATTGTCAAAATAATTCCTTGATAAACTATTCAAAACAATGCAATTTAACTAAAAATAAATCTTGAATGAAATAAATAAAGGAATAATACAAATGAAAATGAAGCCTATTAATTTAAATTCTGGTTCTATAATAAACAATGCAAAACTGCATAATAGTTCTTTTTCTTTTAAAAGTGCAACTGAAAATGAATTTTGTGCCTTAACAATTGGATTTTAAAAAAAAAAAAAAACGATTGCACTGATTTACGTCATATTTGTTTGGACCAGCAGAGGGCGCTGGTAACACAGTGGTCGGTTGGCATGCAGATATCTTGCAGTGAAGAAGAGAAGCTATGCTAGCAGACAGAGCTAATAGAAAAATGTGACTTTTACAGATATTCAAGTAATATTACAGATATTCTTTCGGTGCTAAAGGGGTAATGAATCATTTATTAACATATTTAAGAGTAGAAGGCAGCCAGAAAGAAAGTATTGGCAGACTCCGCCCGCCGCCTACACTTGTGGATAGAGCCCTCTGCTGGTTAAAAAAAGTACTGTACAAGTACAATTTTCAGAAAATCGGTATCAACCGTGATACCTATGAATCGATTTTTAACTGCCTTACGATTAATCGTTACATCCCTAGTCCTTCATGATAAAAGTAAAGTATGTGTGCTGTTTAGGGGTGAGTATTGGCAAGGATGTTGCAATACGATACGTATCACGATACGTGGGTCACAATACGATATATCGCGATATTCTACCCAGTTAATATCAAAATTAAACTTAGAGATAAAAATTTCAATTTGCTGTATATGTTCATCAGAACATATTGATTATTCAGAGGACACATTGAGTCAAAACTATTTGCTTCAAAACATCCTATTTTTTATTAGTGCTTTTGCACATTTACACTGAAAAAAAGAAAACGCAGTGTTACACACTGCCATCATAAAATAAAGTGCAACACGTTTCTTTTCACTGAAACTACTGTGTAGAAGTCTCAAAGTACCCATGACAACATAATGACTGCATTGTAACAACTGTAAGTGAGAACATTATGAATAAAGCACCCTGAGTTACTGATAATGCAAAAAAATAAGCAGAAATAATTTGTCATATTTTATCAGTTTAAGCACTGATCTGAACAGATTACATGAAAATAAAATGTATGTGCATACATAAATATTGCTGGCATTACAAACTGCCAAATATTAAAAAAAATAAAAATAATTTCCACACCCCGAATGCTGTTTGTGTGTATTTGACTTTTCAGCTTAAATACATTTTCTTTTCGAACCCTAAATTAGCTAAACATAACCAAAAATCAACGAGAAAGAAATATAGTGAATAAAATTACACAACGCATCACCGAATACGGGAGCCTGACAAAGAAATCGTCACAGAATAAAACCAATCAAGTGATCTTTTTTACTTTCACAGGTGGTTCTAAAGATTATCAAGCACTACCAGGAGGAAGGCCAGGGAAGTGAGGTGGTTCAGGGCGTCCTCCTGGGCTTGGTAGTGGAAGACCGTCTGGAGATCACAAACTGCTTCCCTTTTCCCCAACACACTGAGGATGATGCAGACTTTGATGAAGGTACCCATGATGGCTTGCTATAGCTTTGCTTCATTTTAAATTGAAAGTCTTGTTGCTTAAGTGAAAATATTGTATGGCAAATATTGGGGATAATCATGTCCATTATTGCAGAGGTGTTAAGTTTAAGTAACTGCTTTAAGGTTAGTTTTATTTATTTTTTTTTTAAATTTTGATTTATTATTTCGAACATGTTGTGTACACAATCATAACTGATAAAAAGCAGAGATTTGCTTACTAAGAATGACGAGCACCTGTTCGTCCCATCCTTTTATAGGAGGTGGGAGGTTCTCCCATTGAACTGATGCGCTTCACCGGTCAATCAGGATTGGCAAAGTGAAATAGGTAATCTGAGGAATGTAGCAGAGGAGACATCCCATAGTGAGACATCTCACTCATATTACTCATAGAACCAGGGTTATGAAAGTAACCTATAATTTTGTAATTCCTGTGAAACAGATTCAGTGCCGTCAATAAATTCTAAATTTCTTCAGTGACACAGATATCGTAATGTATCGTGGATGTATTTTCTCCGCAATATATCGATTATCGCAGAATCGCTGTATTGTGATAATATTGTTATCGTGGGAAAAAATATTGCGATATATCATTTCGCAAGGTACCTGGCGATACCCAGCCATATACTATACAATCATTTACTCTACAGGATGCAGCCAATTCTTCTGTTGCATGCTTATTGGTTGGAAAATACAACAGGGAAACTGAACTGGAGGCAAACATTTAATGTTTACAACAGGCCCAACAGTAGGGATGAATATTGGCCCAACGACCTGTTTGAGAGCATATGCAGCAGGTGGTGAATCATAACATACCAGTTCTTTATATAATATTATTCTGCTCGTCAGGAATCAATCCTTGATTCCTGTGTGTTTCTGAACCGGTGACCCTCCAATTACAAGCTCACATAAGATATTAGTTCTTGTCTATACAGTGTATGTGAGTATTTCTTAGTGGAGGACCTATACTTATATACTGTATATACCAAGCATGAGTAACTCTTAGTTCATTCATCATCACCTTCACCAATTAAACAAATAACTTTTTGCTTAAGGTAAGGCTGGAACAAAGATTTAAAAAAAAAACAACAAAACCAAACCCAACTTTAGCTTTACTTCACTAAATTTGGCCCTCAGGGTTACACTTTTTAAAATTGTCCACGCCAGTGACGGTCGCTCGCGCGCCACGCGAAAAATTCCTGGTGAGAACCCTATACTCCTTTCTACAGTTGTATCAAAGGATCCACAGACCTTTTGTTTTTACCCTCACACCTTACTGTTTGCCATTCCTTGTTAGAAGTAAAAGAAATCCACCATAAGCCCCACTGGTGGATGAGCGAAACAGCAGCAGATAGAGCTAACAAAGGAGAGGGAGCAGATCTCGGGTTTATGGGTCTCCACCAGCTAACAAGCAACATCATACAATTGGTGGTATATACACGAGTGCTAAAGGTGGCTACAGGTCATTAGTGTCATACACAGTTGTAGTGTCTGTCTGCAATGTTGTTTTGTTGACTTTTGACGCTCTGTTTTTTTTAGTGTCACTCCCACATAGTTAATGAGGTTTACAGAAAGTAACATCTAGATACAAACCCTGGAAGTTTACAGAGTTAAAATCAAACTTCCTCTCACTGGGTATTTTGATCAAGCAGCTTAAGGTGACAAGCTACATGCTATTTACCACTACTCAACCTAATTCAGAATGAAAATGGGATGGAGGTTATTTATGCTTTGTGTGCTGTTTGTAGTTGACTTGTATGGGTGTTTGTTTTTTTGCAAGAGCAGAATGTCATGGAGAAACAGAATAAATATATACTGTGACTGTTTTTTTATAGGATTTTTAGATTGTGGAAAGGCCATTTTGCTACATTTTAGCCACTAAATCAAAGCCATGAAAACAGGTGGATTGACAAAATACTGGAAATAGATGATGATGATTCATGGTTTTGTTTTTACACTGACCATGTATTTTTGCAATCCATCTACCATGAAGGAACTGTTGCTTTGGGTCATTTAGTTATTGCCTAGGTATTACCACACATCAATAGACTTCTTCCTACATTACTAATTCGAAGATGGATAAGAATTTCCCTTTACAGAATAACCCAAAGGCAGATACAGTAGATACTTCATACTATTGAAATAGTTCATTGTTGTCCCTTAGTGTTTGGTGTCTTTCATCTTCATCTTGACATCAACTCATAGATTCCCTATGGTGTGGAGGTCAAGCGAGTTGGCTGGCCAATCAAGCACAGTGACACCATGGTCATTGAACCAGTGTTTGGGACAGCCCAAATTGTGACTGACTGTGGAAACTTCACACTGGACTTCAAGCAGATGTTGTCTCTGGTTTAGGAGTGGTCTGACTTAATGAGCCATTTGTAGCCCATGCCCAGTATGTCTGTGCATTTAGTGGCTCTTGATTTGCTGACTCCAGCCACAGTCCAGTCCTTGTGAAGCTCATCCAAATTCATGAATGGTTTTTGCTTCACAATCCTCTCAAGGCTGCTGTTATTCTTGTTGGTGCAGCTTTTTCTACCACACTGTTTTCTTACACTTAAATGTCTATGAATATGCTTAGATACAGCACTTATTCATCAGACCTTTTGTGGCTTTTCATGACTGTTGCCAGGAAACCTGTGAACTGAACCCGTGGTTTTGACTGATAGTTGGGATAGTTAGTTGGAACATATCTATAGTCTATATTATAAAATCTACAAAGAACAATCTATGCTATGCTAACTACCTACTCAATACTCACAATACCTCTCTATTCAAAATGATCTTAAAGGTCCCATATCATGCTATTTTTCACCCATCTCCATTTGTTCTAAGAACCTAAAAAACAGTATATCAGGTTTCTTTTCCCAAACTCGCCTGTTTTCCAGAGTTTTAGCCTCTGAAAAGTCACTTTCTGAGCAACTCTACACAAACAGGCTGATTTGCGGCCTACTTATGCATATTCAGGGTCCACCTCCCCGCACGGTGACGTAGGGCCAGAGGATGGCCCGCCCTCCTCTCACCCACTCCGTATCCGAGCTCATTCTGCTTTATAAACACAGGACACACATAGACTGTAGAAAATACATAGCACTGCGAGAGAGCTTCCTGGAGGCACGGCTTTTTTTAGCTCAGTGCTGCGTCAAATTTGTCATCAAAGTCGGAACTCGTCATCAAATTGGAGTGAGGTGTTTGGGTTCACCCTGCAGTAAGAAAGGAGCAAATCACCCTCTAACTAACGATTGAGGGAATGCACGAAAACAACACTTTGGGCATGTGTATGAAGCCCAAAAAGCACTTTTATGATACACACAGAAAAGTCAATTTAGCTTAACATGGGCCCTTCAAAACTACTTGCCACATTTTGCAGAGTTGACAGATAGTTATAGTTATAGTTTGTATAGGAGGGGCGTGGTCAACATTGCCGGTTTGTGACATAAAAAGCCACCAAAACGTCACAACCCACAATTCTCAGCCAATAGTAGACTGGGAGACTGAGTTTTTCACCTATTCAGGTGAGTTTCAAATATCGTACTTTTCACAATGCTCTAATTTTCTGAGAGTTTGAGTTTTGAGTTTTCATTATCATTCAAGCATATGTAAGCCATAATCTGAAATTAAGACTTGAAATACTTAACTCTGTGCATGTTATTAACATTTTCTTAAACTGTGCCTGTGAAAGGATTCACGTCTCATTTTCTAAATACTGTATGTTGATAGATTTTTCCTTGTTTGCGTTTGTTTCTGTTGGAAAATTTGATAGACCATTTGGTTTAACCATGATCCTGTTCAACAGCGTTGAAAAATATGCTGCGAGTTGTTGCTCACATTTGTGTCGTAATGTGCTCAGTTGATTAAACCCAGAAGAAAGGGTTCACTGAACACTATTATACTGCAGTCTTTCTTCTCTCTAAAAAGTGGTTTGAGACACACAGACACAGTTGTGCACACCGTTATTCTCTCTTTGACAGTATTTTTTTTTTTTTTTTACATAGTTCCACCTGACGTTTTGAACTAGTTTTTGTATGTATGTAGCCATTTTTTGTAACTACCACAGAACTCTCTTATAGAATGTGTCATTATTACACACAGAAAAGGAGAACAAGAGGCACATTTAGCATGTAGAAAGTTTCAGCAGAGCCATTCACGCTCTCCTCACCTGGAATCATCAGTCACGCCAGATACATTTTGCCTCTAAGATTTAAGTTTGTGGACCAATCCATCTCCAAGCCGTTTTATGTCTCTGTGTGTGCACTTGGCTGCCTGGCTATGGTCTGAGCAAGCATACCTAAATCCTCTTCAACTGACTTATTGCACCCCTGCAGACCCTTCAGATCAGAACTATTCCAATCTATCTCTAAAGAGACAACGGACAGGACTGGCAGCTTCGTGGCTGTTATTACAGCAGTTAGCGCTGATGCCTGTGTGTATGTAGGTGCTATGCTGCTTTTTATCAACAGGTGCCAGTGTGGAGCTGTGCATTCTGTACAGTTCTGTGGAAGTAAATGTGACCACAATGAATCAAGACAAAGGCAGAGAAACAGTAATTGAGTGCACACAGTAGAATCGATCCCAGATTAAAAAAAAAAAAATGAAATAACCTTGACTGAACCCAAAAAATGTCCCATCTTCATTGCAAGGACACCCTGTATCATTGACTCAATGTATAGTACTAGATGTACAGCACTGCAGGTGGGTGCACTTGACCAAGTCAAATACAAACACACATCTAGCCTCTAATTAATGCATACATGCTTTCTTGAATTTAGAGGAGATGACACAAAAGAGAGCTTTTCTGACAAATTCACCACATATGTGAATGTTATTGGGGGGGTAGTACAGTAATCCCAAGATTCTAAAATACTTTAGAAATGTTGTTTGAGTTTCAATGACAATTTGGTACTTACAAGTAAATTTAAATGTAAATGGCGTGTTTACTGAAAAACAAAGAAATGCAATGTTGAATATCAGGTGAGCATCAACTAAAGTGAAAGTGACTGTCCTGCATTGATAAACTAAGAGAGTAGATTGCAGTGGAGTAGATGTCATACTTTTGTGTGCTGCCTGATGGGCAAAAAGGTCACCTCACTTAGCACAATAAGAAAGCCAAACAAAAAAAAATCTCTAGTTATAACATTGCTTCTTGAATGACTCAATTGAATTTTCTGAAATGAGAAGGATTTTCTTGAATGCACCTTTGGTTAAAAACAAGACATAAAATAAAGTATTTCCCTCAAATCATACTGCTGGCTTTTTTTTTTTCATTTAATGATAGAACTGCCACTATAAGCTAGAACAAAACCTTAAAGCGGCCTTTTAAGGTTGATTTTCAGTAAGACTATACTGCAGTTCTTTGCTCATTGTTAGTGCGACTCCATATTCCGCATATTATGGTTCTCCCATTAATAACCTTTGCCCTCTGTCAACACATAGTAAGTTTATTAAAATGTCACTGCCTCCCCTGTTTTGACAGTGTACTGACATCATAATTTCCACTGCATCGCCTTGACAATGTTGTAATGCACACGTGTTCTTTTTTTTTTTAACAAACTGATATGGCAAAAGTTTATTTCCTCCACGTTCTGTGCTATATTTAAACTAAAAACCTCCCAATACAACTTATCTAATTACATTTAAATTGCTCAAGATGCTAACATCAAATGATCCACACATATTTTAATCAGCCTAAATAAAGTCAGTAACTTTCTTTTTTGCCTTTACCGTCTTCCTCAACAAGCCTGCTGGTATTGCTGCTCTTCTTTCTCTAATGACTCTGTAGCTCCGCACAGCAAGCATTTCTCTGCATGCGAGAGTGCAAATTACAATGTGTGAAGGATAATTTGGACACAGTGGCGATTGACTCTTTTCAGACAGCCAGGTTGGCATAAAATTCAGTCAAGCTGCAGTGCTTACCACAACTATTATCTTCCCAGTGTCTTTCACTCGAGGATAGGTCAATGTAAAAAAAATCAGGAAGGATTTTTCACTTTCACGGAAAAACATCATCAATGAAGTCTATTTTCTCCCACAAATTACCGTATAAATGTTTGTTAATTTTTATAGTAGGCGAAAATACAATAACTTCTTGGTTGCGTTTGTTTTTTAACAGTTTTTATGCAAAAAGAAGCTTCTTGCCACGATTAATGTAAAAAGACCTTTTATACATATTTATAATAGCTCCACGTAAAGCAGAAATACATTTGTGTTGAGTTTGTCACACCACAGAAACGTGTCATTGACCACTGAGCCAAATTTGATAGATGAAAAAGATTGCTAAGTATATAAAATTAGGTCTCAAAATCAAGCACTTCTCTCTGCTCTGAGATGCTGTGGGCGTGTCAGTTAGAGGCGCTGGAACCACGCCACTCGTGAGAGGGGCACCTCCTTGTTCTGAGAGCAATATGAAAGTGGCTCCAGCATTGATGGTGCTTCCAAAAGTGCTTGGATCGGGCCAAACGAGGTGTCAGCGGAAATGCCTGCTCCGCCTGAGTCCGGATATGCGCATCCCTCTCAGGGAGAGTCAAAACTGCGTTCGCAAGAGGCGAAATACCAAATTGCGGTGTATAAAAGTGCTAATTTCATGGAAAATGTGGCATCAGCGGACGACTTTTATTCCTCTGAGTCTGAATATGTGGTTTGTTTTTTGCTAGGGGCCAAATTGCGCCCGCTGGAAGTTTGGTGTGCTTCAGCAGCAGGGTCGGGTTTATGCTAATGATGGCGTAAGTAACACGGCTATGATTTCTGACCTGCCCATTAAATGCTGAACACAGAAATTTGAAAGTTTATGGAGCCAAGCTCCACAATTACATTCTAAATGGTTGAATGTTTTGTACATGTGTTAAGGAATACATTTATGACCTATTTAATGTGTTTAGAAGAAAATGTCAGAATTTGCTTTACAAGTACTTTAATAAGTGCTTCTTAACTTTTTTATTGAAGGTACTGAACCCCACAAGATTCAAAGCTTCATCAGTGCATTCACTGAAACCTTTGTAATTGGAAAAATAAAATATGATTTCTTCAAAACATTGGTATATATTATTTAGGGACACACATACTTAAAACTGGGCCATTTTTATTTTTAAATATTTTTAAAAAATACTTTCAATTAATATTTTCATAATTTAATATTTAACAATTATCATAATTTCTTTTAATAAGTTCATCAATAAGATCATGGAATTTTATTTTGTGCCAGACATTTTTTACTGTGTGTGTCTTGGCCCCTGATGAACCCCTGAGACTGACTCCCTGACCTGAACCCCTGGGGTTCGATCAAACCCAAGTTAAGAACTACTGTTTTAAATGTAAACTTCCAACTTTTGTGGTCAACACGATCATCATCACAGTCTCACAATCATTTATGAATTTGATGCTATATCATATTTTTATACTAGCTCCACCCTAAAACTTGACTCTACTGTACATGTTAACATCAGCATAATTTTTTATTCAGCCCAGCGGTGTGCCACCCATAAGCATCTAAAGCATGATAAGGTTGTCGTTGTTTTGGCCCTAACAACTGGTGGTGTCTCACTAGCCATTGCTCGGTACTTCTCTTGTTATAAGGGTTTGATATTCAACCCACGTCACCAGTATTTGGCGGCAGGAGAAGGTATCCTGAAGGTAGAACAAAATTAGACGGCTCCTTCTCTCGTTCACCCTCCACTAGCCTCTTTTTTATTTTCCCTGACTCACTGCAGGTAAGCACTTCCTCCAACCTGCACTACCAACATTTCATTTGCTTTTTGTTTGTTAGTATCCAACCGCTTCCATTATTTTCCATTATTTTCTTTCATCCCCTTCTTTTTGCAGCAGTATACAGATTAATAAAGCATCCATCAAATATCCTGTTTGAACTATAATGTTCACAAAAGTAAGCAGTTGTTGTGAAATTTGTGAGGAACACTTTGTTTTGCAATTATTTTTTTGTTATAGTAGAGAGTATACTCTAAGATCTTGGTAAAATGTAATTAGAGCTTTTTTGTTTGACATTGGAGCAAATTATATTCATTGTTAGGGCGATCATTAGGGCGACCGTGGCTCAGGTGGTAGTGGGTCGTCTTCTGATTGAGAGGTTGGGGGTTCGATCCCAGTACCTGACTATGTGTCGAAGTGTCCTTGGGCAAGACACTGAACCCTAAGTTGCTCCCAGTGGTCGACTAGCGCCTTGCATGGCAGTCCTGTCCCACTGGTGTGTGAATGTGAGAGTGATTGGGTGAATGAGCTGATGTGTAAAGCGCTTTGAGACTGCTTCAGTGTGGTGATAAAGCGCGATATAAAATCAAGTCCATTTACCATTTACCATTGTCTGAACCTGAAATTCCTATTTTCTCATTGCACCAAGTAAAAGCAGACAGTTTGGGGTTAAGTAAATTTAGAAACACTGCTTTACTGATGACTTTTCCCCATATCCTGGCTAGCAACACATACCTAAATTATTAGTCGGTTTTGATAATATTTCAGATATTTTTTAGTTGATTGTTTATTATTGAATGTTTTCACTATTGGAGAGAGCACAGTTGACCGAGTCAAATTCCTCGTGTGTACAACATACACTTGGCGAATAAAGATGATTCTGATTCTGATTCTGATAGTGTGAAAATGTGCGGTGTCTGAAAATGTTCTTTCCACTGCTTTACTTTTTTGATTTCTGCAAAGTTTAGTTTGATATCTACTAGACGTTTTCCATGAATATGTTATTTCCCCCACTCCCCTTGAAATCAATTTTAAAACTACCCAGTGCTCCTTCTGGCTATCCTGCGTCCTGATGCCAGACTTGATTTCGATCCAACAAGTGGGGCTCCTCGGCTGCCAGGCCCCCCCACTTGGCTTCGAACATCCATGTTGGCTGTGAAGATGACAACACTTGTCAGGGAGGTGAAACCAACAAGTTGTAAGCATGCTTGTTTTCAAACTGCTTTTATTCAGTAAACAAAGCTATGCTCTTCTGGATGAATTAAATTAGCTGGTCTTTTCATAGCTTTTTTTAATGTCTGCTTTGTAACACTACACCGTATAACTACATTGTAGCACTTCCTTTTCTAACAAGAAACTTAATTAAGATGAGCCTAGAAAGTTCTCCTGATGTATAAACAACTTCTAGTCATTAACAAGATTGATTTTAGCTGATTGTCACTCTTATTTTAGGTTGTTTGTTGTTTATGTCACTCCTGCTGATGCAGTTTGAATTACTCAGCAACCCAATTAGCCACATAACTTCAGATGGGAGAGGAAATGATTGGGATGTAAGATAAAAAAAATGACTCCCTGAAATATTATAAGGAAAAATTTGAGCTGAAGCTATTTCATTTATCTTGATCGTCTGCTGGTATGTCGCTTTGAAACGTTTCTGACATATAGCCTATCATCTTCCAGAAAACCTCATTGCCTCAATTTATATGCCCTTCACTCTCCTGTTGCATCATGCTGGTGCTGGATGGACATCATCTGAAATTTCAGGCTAGGTTTTTTTTTTTTTTACTAAGGAACAAATTGCAACTGCACCATTTATATTACCATACAGATTACACTGTCCTGACATCACTCTCCAACAAAGATTATCTCAACTTTAACCTGAGCTAAAATCTGATCAAACAGAATAAATGATAAATCCCTGACAGCACAGATGCTTTGAAAGCAGTGTTTGTTATGACTCGGTATTACAAATATTTTGCCCCCCTTCTCTCAATACAACACAACTCAGGGCTCTACACTAACTTTTCCAGTGGTCGCACTAGCACAGAATTTGGTCGCACCCTTTTTTTTGAATGGGTGTGGGGTGGGTGTGTAGCATAGCTGCATATGCTGATAAATAGTTGACTTAACTGGTGTACTGTAGTTTTGTTTGAAGTTAAGATTGACAATGACTTGAGATATTTGGAAAGTGTTTTCAGGTTTTAGTGACAATATTAAGTTTTTTTGCAACAAGCAGTGGCTGAAATAACAGGCCATTTATTTTATGTAATTCTAAAAGAAGATGTAACAATTTTTTTAAATAACAGCAAAGCATAACAACAGGTTACATGTATTCTGTTTTTTTTATTTTGCAGAAAGGCTATACTTGAATTAACTTAACATTAGCATAACCAATTTAGCATCTGCATTGCTTCACCCCATGGAATTCAATTCAGAGGGTCCAGCTCTTATAGTGGGGTCTCCTAACCCTCTTCCCCTGGTCAGGGGTCTGCAATCTTTACTCTACGAGGAGCCATTTTGCCCTCATCTCACCTGGATTAAAGTCCTCCTGGAGCCAAAAAATACTGTGCATACGGAAAGTATTCACAGCGCTTTGCTTTTCCCACATTTCATCATGTTGCAGCCTTATTCCAAAAGGGATTACATTCACTTTTTTCCTCAAAATTCTACACATAATACCCAATAATGACAACATAAAAAATATATTTTTTAAATGTTTGCAAATTTATTAGAAATAAAGAATGAAAATATAACATGTACATAAGTATTCACAGCCTTTGAGATCAAGCTCAAAATTGAGCTGAAGTGCATTCTGTTTCCACTGATCATCCTTGAGATGTTTCTACAGCCTAATTGGAGTCCACCTGTGGTGAATTCAGTTGATTGGACATGGTTTGGAAAGGCACACACCTGTCTATATAAGGTCCCACAGTTAACAGTGTATGTCAGACCACAAAACAAGCATGAAGTTGAAGGAATTGTCTGTAGACCTCCGAGACAGGATTGTCTCAAGGCACAGGTCTGGGGAAGGGCACAGAAAAATTTCTGCTGCTTTAAAGGTCCCAATAAGCACAGTGGCCTCCATCATCTGTAAATGGAAGAAGTTTGGAACCACCAGGACTCTTCCTAGAGCTGGCCGTCCCTCTAAACTAAGTGATCGGGGAAGAGAGTGAGAGTGACGGAGGTGACTAACAACCCGATGGTCACTCTGACAAAGCTCCAGGGTTCCTCTGTAGAGATAGGAGAACCTTCCAGCAGGACGACCATCACTGCAGCACTCCACCTATCAGGCCTGTATGGTAGAGTGGCCAGACAGAAGCCACTCCTTAGTAAAAGGCACATGGCAGCCCGCCTGGAGTTTGCCAAAAGGCACCTGAAAGACTCTCAGACCATGAGAAACAAAATTCTCTGGCCTGATGAGACAAAGATTGAACTCTTTGGCGTGAATGCCAAGCTGAATGCCAAGCGGTTTGTTTGGAGGACACCAGGCACCGCTCATCACCTGGCCAATACCATCCCTACAGTGAAGCATGGTGGTGGCAGCATCATGCTGTGGGGATGTTTTTCAGCAGCAGGAACCGGTAGACTAGTCAAGATTGAGGGAAAAATGAATGCAGTAATGTATAGAAACATCTTGGAAGAAAAGCTGGTCCAGAGCGCTCTTGACCTCAGACTGGGGCGATGGTTTATCTTTCAACAGGACAACGACCCTAAGCACACAGCCAAGATATTGAAGGAGTGGCTTCAGGACAACTCTGTGAATGTCCGAGAGTGGTCCAGCCAGAGCCCAGACTTGAATCCCATTGAACATCTCTGGAGGGATCTGAAAATGGCTGTGCATCGACGCTCCCCATTCAACCTCATGGAGCTCGAGAGGTTCTGTAAAGAGGAATGGGCCAAAGTGGCCACAGATAGATGTGCCAAGCTTGTGGCTTCATATTTCAAAAGACTTGAGGCCATAATTGCTGCCAAAGGTGCCACAACAAAGTACTGAGCAAAGGCTGTGAATACTTATGTACATGTTATATTTTCATTCTTTATTTCTAATAAATTTGCAAACATTTAAAAAAAATGTTTTTCATGTTGTCATAGGGTATTGTGTGTAAAATTTTGAGAAAAAAAGTGAATTTAATTCCTTTTGGAATAAGGCTGTAACATGATGAAATGTGGGAAAAACAAAGCGTGAATACTTTCCGTATGCACTATACCTACTCAATGAAGACACTACAGTCTCAGTTTACATGAACAGTTAATGTATTTGAAAGGCTACAAAAGTAACTTGAATTTGATCATGCATGATCATGTGGTCAACGCATGCTAATTGCTCATTTCTTGCCACGCATAAAGCATGCATATTTAACCGGGCAGCACGTTGGCAGTTAAATGAATCTGGTCCTACACAATTAAAATCTCTTATTTTCTTCCAGAGTATTGTTTTTGTTGGTTTAATTATCTTACCAGGGATTTAAAAGTTAAGGTTAGCCACAGGTGCAGGAAAGTTGATGGTCTGTAGATGTTGCAGGAGGTGAAGTAGGAAGGTGTTGAGTCATTGCACAACGTGATTTATTTTAGGTTAACAAATTGTTATATCTTGATTTTATTTGTCATTAATAAAATAACTCCTCATTTCAGTATTTTTTTTTTTTTTTTTTTAAAGCCATTGCAAAAGAGTCAAAGGGCCACATTAGGCCCCAGAGCTGCAGGTTGCAGACCCCTGCCCTGGGAGAACCACAGCTGAACATCTGGCCTGGCATCATAGTCCATCAGTTCTGGTCCCTCCATGCTGATTCTGATGAGCCTGTACGTGCTATCACAGAGCTCGGCACATTTTTCCTTTTCACTGCTGCTCTCAATGTGAGCGTGCCCTGAGTGAAGGACTCATTGTGCCTGGCCCCGTTCATAGTTGACCGCGCACATTCCAAAGGAGCGCATTGGTGTTTATACTCGGTGCATTCACCTTCAGCCAAGTTGTGAGTGCGCACCATCTCCTCACCCGGGTCATGCAGGCATAAAGCTCGACCCGACCTGAGCCTGACCCATTAACTTAAATTGTAGGCCCGAGCCCGAAGCAAACCCGACGTAAATTATTATTTTATTGAACGTAATGCAGCTGGTAGATTATTAGCGTGGTAACACGCCAAAGATAAACAAACACACAAAGAACACACCCACACTACTGTGGTAACAGAATTGTTCACTCTTTTCCCCGCATACGCTCGCCCGCCCTTTCCCCAGCCTTCCAGCCAATCAACACTCAGAACACATGTAAACAAAGACACACATTGGCAGAGAAAGCTGCACGTACCCATGATGCCTTCTCGGCCATGGGAAATCTCAGCATCAGTTAACCACTGAATACACATGGACATGACGGAGCGCTCAGCCACTCCGTCCAAAATAAGGTCAACCATACGCACTTGCAAGGATGCAACCAGATAAAATTTTCACTCGCACACACTGAAAATATACTCGCATATGCAACCATTTTGGTCGCAGTCTCGAACTTTGCAACTGCTGCTGGAAAAGAAAACACGAGCTGTTTTTTTACTTAATTCATTTTTAGTTAGCTAATCAGTGCTCAGTCTGAAAAAGTATTCACATTTTACAACCATCACTTTGTGGAGCTTGACTAGTGTTTTGGGGCTGTTGCAGCACAACAAAGTGCCACAGTGAACAGGTAACATAATTAGACATTTATTCCAAAAACTGCTCACACTACTAAGTTACTTTGGTCAACAAGTACTTTGTACTGAGACAGGGACCAGGTTTTGCTCTAGTCTTGAAGCACAAAATTTCTTTTTTTTTTTTTTTTAAATAATTTTGGCAATTTATCACAATATTTAGCTAAGCTTTAAACTGAACCCTGATGTTACAAAAAGATGAACTGTCTCCCATATGGAGCCAGTATGACTGAATAATCATTGTCTTCTCTTTCTATGTTTTTTCCCCATCTGATTAATATTGTCATGGTATTACTATAATGGCCTGTCAGAGTGGTCGTAATTGTAGTGCTCTAGAAATGTTCTGCCATGCCTTGTTTGTGCTTGGTAAACCTATTACCTGCCTTTGATTCCTCGGACTTACCTTCTTCATCCATCATTGTCCATCCAATGATGCTTGACATCTTCCCAGAACTCTCATCATCTTCCGAGGCATTGCCGGAGTCATCTTGGCTTTTTCTCTGGACGCTATTTCCTTTATTTTTCAATATCCCCTTTGGACTACAGCAGGTATTCTTTTTATGAGATGGCTACCAAGCTATTTTTTTATTCTGAGAAAAAAAAAGATTTATAGTATTGGCAAAACCAGATCTGCTCTACTCGTGTTTGTTTATACATCTCTGAGAACACCATTATTGTTTTGACGAGTCCTTGTCAATGTGATGTAGTGTCTTTTTATTTTACCTTTAAAAATTAAGTGAAGCAAAAACAGTTGGATTAATTTTGTATGCCCTCTAAAGGATAATGACAGCGATCACAGAGAATGCATCATGTTCTGTTCTTAGAATGGAGCCTTGGCGTTTTAGTTTCGACTGGTTTTGACAATCCAGTTTAAAACATTAAGTGTATCCTACCACATGCAGATTCCTAGCTGCTTAAAATTATTGCAGAAGCCGTGAAGTGCAACAAAAATAATGCTAAAAGATGATAAAATATCAGATCATCTGAGAATATGGCAAAGCAAATGAAGTGAAAACAAAACAGAGCTTATTAAAGTCAATCATGTCAGCTTTTTCTCCCCAGCCGGGCCTCAAGGGTTAGTGCTCAGATTTTTTGGATTTTTAGTTGTTGACAGTGGCAGGCATATTCACGTTGGGTTAATTGAAGTTGAAAAGGATTACAAAACGCCTTTGACATGATCTCTCTGCTGCTATCTCTGAATACGCTGCTTAGTATGCAGCCAAGCATGTGTTCTGAAAATTTTTAGCTCTCTTTTTGATAAGATCTAACCTGGGGTAAACTTCAGGACTTTGATATATCACACTACCTGTCCCAAATGGGAAATTGATTTCCTCCCTTTTCCCCAGATCTTTCTCAGCGGGATAATATAAAAATCATTTTGAAGACCACCTTTTAGAGACATTGAAACACTAAAGAAATATGTTTTAAATTAGGATTTCATTTTTCCTTGCCACTTTGGCTTTTTTGATTTAGTTTTAGGAAGCGTCACAATTTTTTATCCCCATATCATCCCCTGTCTCTCCCTTTTCCTCTGCCCTTATCTCTGTCCCCTCGGAGCTCTCGGTCTCCAACTGAAGCGTGGATCTGAAGCTCACCGTGAGCAGTGAGCTGGGCCTGGATCTGCTTTTGAATACTCACCTGGCGTTACATAAATCAAGAGTCAGATTCCCCTGGGTGCCATAGCCACTGCCATCAGTTACAGTTTTATTCATCAGCTCCTTTGTTTCACAGTGATTCTATCCCACATTAAATTTTGTGTGTGCCTTTATGCAGAGTAGGTTCAGAATGCATTACCGCAGCCTGTTGCTAATCCAGATGGGCTGTAGGAACTCGAGGGAGGAAGAGGGGTATAAACAGGGGGGGTAGTATGTGACAAGGAAAGGTGAAATGAAGCGAGAGGGCAAGAGCGAGGAAAATGAGGATCAGGATGAGGAGGTGGAGGTGATGGAAGAGAGAGAAACTGCACCACCACTCTCAATTTTGACCTCGGATCCCATTTTCCAGAGTAAACAGCACGGTAGATGGACAACTTAAGTAAACAGTTGAAGGAGGCAAAAAAGTAAAAGATGTAGGCGGCTCTTTCAGCTGTCACATCATCTGGCTTTACGCAAACAGGATTTTAACCTCTATGAACCTGAACATGGGAAAGCTTCTGTTCTCCCAAGCACAGATTGGTCTTT